>NC_049979.1:30637244-30644144 GCF_000003815.2 Branchiostoma floridae
ACGCAGAAAGGTTAAACAAATCGTTTTCATACCCAAAAGGCTAAATTCACATATGACAACACGCTGTCTACCGGATATTCACTATAAAGCATGGCATGATACAGCACTGCATTCTAACAGTAATTGCTGTGTTGATATAAGAAATTACCGTTAGAATACTTATTGCTTGCATTTAATATGATTCGTATGGTTCTTCGTACACGTGGAGGGTTGTGTGAATTCATTAAATTCGCGTGTTTCTAAATAGTGAGTTGTATAAATTCCAGAACATACCCATAAATCCCTTGGCATCATTGCAGTAATGAAAAAGGTCAGCACAGATATGTAACCAAATTACAGCGTTTAGTACTAGATGTTGACTGATTTTGTTTTTAGAAAATTACGTTATTTTGCTCCTTTAATTTATTCCACACACCCCTCTTTCCCCTAACTGTAATATTTACAGCAATCATGGAGGACAATCGTCAATCGTTACGCGTCATTGAGGACCCCTATCGAGTCATATCATTTTTGCAGCTATTAGTCATTTTTTTTTCAATAATCTTTTGAACTGCTGGGAGTAATTTTGATGCATGCAACGAACTCTAATACTCTATTGTAGGTTTTTGGAATTCAAACAATCTACAGCTGAAAAACATACGAGCTTTAACTGATACATATGAGTTTTACGTTATGTGTACAGTCATTGCTCTGAGTAAACCTTGACTAAATTCAGTATGAAATCGTATACTTCTATGTAATAAACCATTACTGAATTCTCTAAAATTTGTATGAATACCTACCATAGTTATTAAGCACCCCTGTCATTTACAGTCAGTGACATATGGCCAATCTCATGTGTCATTGATGCCTCTTAGCGATTCATATCATATTTGCAGCCATTAGGTGTTTTTCTGCGATAGTTTCTCGAGCTGCTAGGGGGCAATTTTAATCCATGCAACTGTCTGCGATGCTCGCTTGTATGGGAACGTAGTATAAAAAGACTTTTTTTCTTTTTTTTCTTTCCGTTTTTCATACTTTAATCTATATATACATTTCTTTCATTAGTATCAGCTGCTTTATAAAGGCGTATAACTGCAATATGAGTATATCCCTAGTAATTACTGACCTCACCCACACTCAGCGCATTTTGGCAGTGCCATAAATCCACATTCCGTTATTAGCACAGAAAGGCACATATGACGGAAAGTAGTTTTTATAGAAATGGCTGTTTCTTTAAATAAATCTTGTTCACATTTGCACATTTTACACAATTTATGCATTGAGATGTTCACCTTGAACTGAGTTACACATGTCTCAAGTATAGAATTTCCATGAAAAACCATTGTCATTTGTATGATTAGATTTTGTTTAAATCCCACCTGCCATAAAATATATAAGTGTTACATTTATTGGTTTCAGATTATGGAAGATAATTGAATGATAATCTATTCAACATTTGAACAAGCAGATGAAGTCCACATCTGTATACTTTGTATCTAACTGTGCACATATCTGCATAAACTACCTGCATGCCTAGATGATGGAAATCTGCTGTTCGTTTCTTTACTTTTTGAAAATGTTTTGAAAGAAAATGCTACTGGAATACTGAATTTAGATAAACAGGGGAGGGGACCCTGGTCCCAACTAGCAAAAGCTATCCAGCCATCCAAAATTCATCTTTTGTACATCTTTAAGTCTGTCGTAGGACCGCCATTTGGTACATACATAGCTGGTTACAATGTAATGTTATTAAGGCTTAACGCTCTATGTTAACACATATGTACCCTTGCCCAACATAAAAATTACTTTTCAGGAGGTTTTATTTGGAAAAATTGATTATTCAATAACTGCTAAAGACCAGAAAAATAGAACCTTTACTGTTGCTGTGGCTATAAATGGACAATCTTTAAAACTTGGATCTGGCATAGAAAAGACCCACACCTGTGCATAACTAATCTCTTTAATGTCTTTGAAAAGGACTTCGAAGAACGGATATACAATAGTAGACTGACAGCCAATGTAGATTGATGGTACAAATTTACTATTGATATTTTGGCATGAACCCCACCTATTGTTAGACTACTCCATGTTTGATCATAGTGTAGTAACAGACTGTACATATTCCTTACGGTTTCCCAGTATTTTGACAAATGTACTACATGTATTTGTCTTTCCTGACTGTTCCACTGCCCATGTACTGCATGTTAAGTTACACATGTAATTCGTCCAGACACACCAGTATATGTTATCCCTCCATGTGCAATGGTACTCGACTGTACAAACACTAGTCTTAGTGGTTGACAAATGTACCATTCATTGTTGTTGTTGTTTTTAATAGAAACAAAAGGCTTAACGCATTGTTGTTGTTTTTAATAAAAACAAAAGGCTTAACGCTCTAAAAACCACAACGCTTACGTTCAATATCACATAATTATAAACACAAACACAAGAATAGAGAGGGGGGATATGTCTATTTTATTGCACTCTAGTTTATTTTTCTTTAGATTTCAAGAGCCATCTATTTCGAGAGTTAATGTATCTATTTCGAGAGTTAAAGTATCGTGCTTTTGTTCCGTCCACATTTGTGTGTATCAATTCTTCAATGAAGTTATATATGTAAATGTATGCATATACATGTCATTCGGAGTGAAGTAAAGAGTAATTGTTTTGGGTAAAATATCTTCACAATGCACTTCTGATGCATTTTCCAAGAAAGCAACTGAGGACTAAATAAGTTGATACGGTTTTTTTTACGAAAACGTGCACTTTTAAAGCTGATAAACAATGCGCACAATGCAAGTTGACATTTGTTTGTGACTGACATTACTAATTTGTGGCAAAAAAATCATCAATCGATTTCATACCACCATACTCTGTTGTGTGATACTAGTACTGTACAGAACAATCTTTAGACAAGTGTACTATACTCGTTTTCTACTCTTTTCTTCTTCACTCTGATTTATAAATTGTTTGATTGTGGTCATTCAGGCAGAATGAAAGAAATCAACACGGCAAAGAATCCTGTCTGCAAGTATCTCTGCATTTCATATAGGTACCGCAAGATGTCATCGTTGAGCGAGGAGTGACAGCAAAACTGCCAGACCGGAAATCCACGCCTGATATTCCCATTGAAACAAGTTGGCGTCATCTTGTCAAATCAATCTAATAAATAACCTTAGCCCACCGTATTAGAATCATATATTTTATTTTTTTAGCTTAAAAGCTCCAACTTTATCTTAACTCGAATTTCATTATATTTGCCCACTATTTACTGCTACCACATATCACATCGATTGTAATAAATTAAGTCCAGTATAAGGGAGTGGGGCATAGTTTAAGCTACGTACGTTTTCCCTCCTCCTGTACCTACCTTTATGCCTTGCTTTGTTTTATATATTTTTGTGCAAATAAATAAAGAAAACATAACAAGTGCAGTACCGGGTAAAACCGCAGGTGCCCTCTTTGATCCACCTAAAAAAATTAAACAATAGCATATGCAACAGGAAGAATCGCCGCTAGGAGTCGTCTTTGACACGTGAATGCCAACCATTGTGAAAGATATCGAGTAAGAAAGCCGTAATTAAATATCAAAGTAAAGCCTGTAAAAATCATGATATGTTATATTCTAGGTATGCTATTAGTATCATCTGTCAATTAGAACTTTTACATGATATCTATGCATTAATAGAATCGAATTATTGATATAGTTTTATGTAGTAAATGTTTATTCAATATGGTCTTTTTAACCTTCCGACTCGTAAAACAATGTCTACTGAAATATTACGGTAGTCAAAGCTGACATGTCTGTTTAGTGAAAGTCGATAAATAGACAAACCATAGCCAAAGACCTTTAGCAATTAACTACCATATGGGAAATCCACGCTTGATATTTCAATGGATATAAGGAAGCAGTCGTAGCAGTGTACAAACAACATCGTCTTTTCTGCCTTTTAAAAGTACTCTAAAACCAATGCCCCTTGTAAAAGAATCATATAATAAGCGCCTTTTTCATCTTAAGTCGTATTTTGTTATCCTTACCTACTATTTATAGCTACCACGTTAAGTATAAAAGATATAATGAATCATTTGTATTGTACCTCTATTGTAAAAAATATGGTTAATATTAAGGGACTCCGGAGGAGGGCTGAGTTTAAGCTACATACGCATTTCCTCCTCTTGTAGCTATTGTTATGTATTGTTCTGTACTTTGTTTTATGTGTTTTCTTGTGCAGATGTGTGTAAATAAATAAACAAACTAAAGTGCAGTACCGGGTAAAATCGTAGGTGTCCTCTTTGATCCATCAAAAAAAGTTAACAGATAAAATATGCAACAGGTACCATCGCCGCTAGGAGTCCTCTTTGACACGTGAATGCAAACCGTTGTAACAGACATCGTGAAAGAGAGTAAAAGAAAGCCGTAATTAGTTATCAAAGTAAAGCTGGCAAAACACTGTCATGTTATCTAATATTTTAGGTATGTTGTATGTATCATCAGTGAATTGGAATTCTTTTATGGTCTTTATATGTGTTAATGAAACCTAATTAAGTTTAGGGTCATTAGGTTTAAAAGTTTATTTAATCGATACTGATATTTTTTTGCCTTCTATATCTACAAAATTGTATCAGGGGTTTTAATGTTAAACAGTGTCTACCGAAATATTACGGTAATCAAAGGTGACATATCTGTTTACTAGAATTCAATAAATAAACAAACACTAGCCATGGACCTTATCTGAATTTTCTTGAACTTGAAATGAATCTGCAGGCGACTGTCTATTTAACAACCTAGATGGTTGTTAAATAAACAGATGGTATTTAACAGACACTTACAACTCGTTGCTGTTTCCAGTTCAGCACACTCTAAATTAAAACAATTTGTCACAATTTATCAAGCTGGGTCGTGGGCACTGGCGGGTTGGGGCCTTTATTGGGTGGGCCGGCAACAGAAAACGCCGTAGACACTTTGGCTGCAATTTTCAAACCCTTCCTTTTGCCCCAAAAGCGATACATTACATCAGAATGAGTTTGAATAGAACAATACCTGACAGAAATTACGCAAAAATAATGCAATGTAAGATCACTATTAGTTGGATCGGTTTAGGTTTTTAAAAAGAACCATTCCTGTAGAATAAACTAGTGGCTAACATCAGTTACAAATAATGTATGACTGAACAATACTGTGAATGCATTTAAGTTCACGGGGGTTTACTTTTGCGGTAGCTGGAAAATTGAGTGTTCGATGTGGTTTTAAGTTCACTGTAGCGCCATAGACTGTAGTCACATACTATCGCGGAAAAATGTTCGCGGTAGTTTTAAGGTCGCGGTGAAGTGGCCATCGCAAAAGGGGCAAAAACAAAACTACCTCAAACATTTCTGCATTTACAGTATATCCTCGGTAACAATCATACAGGACGGGGCCCCTTTATCTAGTGGGGTATTTTCAAACCGGGACTTGGGCACCAACCAATACAATACAATAGCATGGCTTTAAAAAGGCTCTGACAGAAATTGCACATAATTTATGTTGGGTTGGATGTTGTTACTAGGCTCGTAATGGGTTGTGAGACAAACACACACACACACACACACACACACACACACACACACACTACTCCTCATAAGACGGCTTGAAGTAGTTCTTAATATTAGTTAAGAGCAATGTATTGTTGGTCACGATCATACAGGGACTCTGTTCAGTGGGGAGTTTTCAAACCCTGAGCTGGGCCCCAATACATTACAGTTGAGTGATTTTGAATAGACTGGCTCTGACAGCAATTAGAGATAATGTATGCACGAATGTTGTAAGTTGGTTCACTGGACGAGAATAACTTCGAATCCTAAAAAATACGACGGATCCGAAATCGGGCGACATGCCGAACACGGAACGTTTCCGAGCGAATCCGGACAAATCCATGATCCTTACTCGAATACGAAGATGCACCGCCAATCGGACCGATTCCGGTGCCGTATACCTCTCGAATACGAGCTTTCTCGAATCCTGACTGATACGGCGGCGTATTTTGTTAAATCCGTGATTTTGATGAGAACGTTCACATTGAATATAATTACCAACAGTACACCGCACTACTAAGACTCTTGTAAGTGCAATCAGGAAGCGCAGAAAAGACGAATAAAATCCGACTGCCGGAATTCATCGGATTACTACCTCCACAGAATCCGTAGAAATACGAAAACCGGGATTCACGGATTTCCGAATTACCCACAGAGCACCGCTCCAGTGGACACTTTGACAGATCCGTACAAAATCCGACAATCGGAATGTCGCAGATTTGCAGATTATAAAAATGATACTGGCCACAAGGGGATGTTTTCGACGAATATGACGCGAATCCGAAACCCGCAGTCCTTAATTACCAACAAGATACAGCGTGCTAAGTGGGCGGCAGAAACAGTTGTTGGTTCAGGGTGCGGCACAGATATGAAAGTCGTTTCATCGCTCTCTGAGCTGTACATGGCATCACCGGTGTCTACAATAGTGATTTGGAGTGGTTTATGATTCGAAGGGAATGTGGTGTAAACTCGAAGGCGAGGAATAGTTACGTTGCTTCTTCGTCAATATAATCTTCGTCGCCCCCCAAGCATCCCCCCCTCCATCATTGTACAACTGGCAGTGAAGTCGATTCGACATTAAGTGGGACCGTCCTTTGGTAAGTACAAATTATATTACGAAGTTTCAGTTTCTGACAAAACTAGGTTCGTATTTTGTTACTGGCATATCATGACATTTAATAGTTTAAAGCCTCAAACGTACCTGCCCACCTCTGCTGTGAGAAACGTTATAACTTGCAGCTTCTTCATACTGGCCAATGGACAACAGGAATTCATGTCGGGTTGAAGATACGAAAATACAAACAGCTGAGTGGTATATAACTGATGATCTTGCTTTTGTAGAAGATT
>NC_049979.1:30644910-30663442 GCF_000003815.2 Branchiostoma floridae
CTGTTCGGTGGGGAGTTTTCAAACCCTGAGCTGGGCCCCAATACATTACAGTTGAGTGATTTTGAATAGACTGGCTCTGACAGCAATTACACTTAATGTATGCAGGGATGTTGTTAGTTGGTTCACTGCACGAAAATGACTTCGAATCCTGATAAATACGACGGATCCGAAATCGGGCGACATGCCAAACACGGAACGTTTCCAAGCGAATCCGGACAAATCCATGATCTTTACTTGAATACGACGATGCACCGCCAATCGGACCGATTCCGGTGCCGTATACCTCTCGAATACGAGCTTTCTCGAATCCTGACTGATACGGCGGCGTATTTTGGTAAATCCGTGATTTTGATGAGAATGTTCACATTGAATATAATTACCAACAGTACACCGCACTACTAAGACTCTTGTAAGTGCAATCAGGAAGCGCAGAAAAGACGAATAAAATCCGACTGCCGGAATTCATCGGATTACTACCTCCACAGAATCCGTAGAAATACGAAAACCGGGATTCACGGATTTCCGAATTACCCACAGAGCACCGCGCCAGTGGACACTTTGACAGATCCGTACAAAATCCGACAATCGGAATGTCGCAGATTTGCAGATTATAAAAATGATACTGGCCACAAGGGGACGTTTTCGACGAATATGACGCGAATCCGAAACCCGCAGTCCTTAATTACCAACAAGATACAGCGTGCTAAGTGGGCGGCAGAAACAGTTGTTGGTTCAGGGTGCGGCACAGATATGAAAGTCGTTTCATCGCTCTCTGAGCTGTACATGGCATCACCGGTGTCTACAATAGTGATTTGGAGTGGTTTATGATTCGAAGGGAATGTGGTGTAAACTCGAAGGCGAGGAATAGTTACGTTGCTTCTTCGTCAATATAATCTTCGTCGCCCCCCAAGCATCCCCCCCTCCATCATTGTACAACTGGCAGTGAAGTCGATTCGACATTAAGTGGGACCGTCCTTTGGTAAGTACAAATTATATTACGAAGTTTCAGTTTCTGACAAAACTAGGTTCGTATTTTGTTACTGGCATATCATGACATTTAATAGTTTAAAGCCTCAAACGTACCTGCCCACCTCTGCTGTGAGAAACGTTATCACTTGCAGCTTCTTCATACTGGCCAATGGACAACAGGAATTCATGTCGGGTTGAAGATACGAAAATACAAACAGCTGAGTGGTATATAACTGATGATCTTGCTTTTGTAGAAGATTGGGCTAGGAAAATGTCACAGGTATTCAGTGTATCCCAAAGGTCTTACATTTTGTGTATATAGTGAGCTAGAATCAGTAGCGTGCATTCAGTTAACCATACATCTGATTGATCAATATCCTGTTCAAGTTGGAAATATAAGTCATATGTAGTCAATCAATAGATGCCCAGATTAGTTTTTGACAAATGTAACCGTGCTATGCGTTTTGACTTATAATTTGTCTAATTAATTCGCTGTAGCGCCATAGACTGTAGTCACATACTATTGTTGAAAAATGTTTGCGGTAGTTTTAAGGTGGCTATGAAGTGGTCCCCGCAAAAGGGGCAAAAATAAAACTTCCACGAAAATTTCTGCATTTACAGTATACTCTTGGTAACAACCATACAGGACGGGGGCCCTTATCTAGTGGGGTATTTTCAAAGGAGGACTTGGGCCCCAACCAATACAGTACAGTAGAATGGAATTAAAATGGCTCTGACAGAAATTGCACAAAATCTATGTTGGGATGGATGTTGTTTATCTAATACTTGGCTCGTGATGGGTTGTGAGACAAACACACACACACACACACACACACACACACACACACACACACACACCAACACACACACACACAAACACACACACACACACACACACATTACTCCTCATAAGACGGCTAGAAGTAGTTGTTAATATTAGTTAAAAACAATGTATCGTTGGTCACGATCATACAGGGACTCTGTTCGGTGGGGGCCTCAGTTTTAAAGCCCTGACCTGGGCCCCAATACATAACAGTTCATACAGGGACTCTGTTCGGTGGGGAGTTTTCAAACCCTGAGCTGGGCCCCAATACATTACAGTTGAGTGATTTTGAATAGACTGGCTCTGACAGCAATTACACTTAATGTATGCAGGGATGTTGTTAGTTGGTTCACTGCACGAAAATGACTTCGAATCCTGATAAATACGACGGATCCGAAATCGGGCGACATGCCAAACACGGAACGTTTCCGAGCGAATGCGGACAAATCCATGATCTTTACTCGAATACGACGATGCACCACAAATCGGACCGATTACGGTGCCGTATTTCTCTCGGATACGAGTTTCCTCAAATCCTGACAGATACGGTGGCGTATTTGGGTAGATACATGATTTTGATGGGAACTTTCACATTAAATATAATTAACAACAGTACACTGCAATACTAGGACACTTGATAAGTGCAATCGGGAAGGAAAGAAATTCCGACTGCCCGAATTAATAAAATAATATCTCCAACTTCATAGCATTGAACAATTTTGTATGGTGTATCGGTGACTTCTGTGTGGAAGATAACGTTTGAATAACAAACCAATTGCTACCAATCGTTAGGCCAGATAGACTTTTGGCTAAACGCTGCCTAACCATACTACTGGTGTTAAAACTTCAGGCCCTAAAAATCCATTAAAATGCACAGAGGCAGTCTATGAAGTGTTTATTCTTAGGACTGATTGCTCTAATTTCGTGACAAGGAAACAGCTGTTGTAGTAAAGAGTTCACATCATTAGTTTAGTTTTTGAAGATTTTCTTAATTTTTATCATTTATAATTTTCATCTTCACCCGGTAACGTTACATCTCTGGGTCACTGTCACAGTTATCTATCATATTGATGATCTTTATTCTCATGTTCCTGCCCATGCTAAATGCAGCAATTCGGTTGTATTACATGGGATACTAAAGGATAATTACTATAACATGTAGTGTTACAAGTGAACATCTGGACCTTTGTTGTCATTATATCTATTGTTTATATGCCTTTTCACTTTTCTCAAAAAAGCCGTATACGAACTCACACAGTTATGTTGCACAGTGTTGTTTGTATGCTTGTCACTACAATTACAGTTTGTATCTGGATAACTGTATAAATGATCTGCAATGAAAGCGCAGGTAAAAGAGTCTAGCATGAAAACAATGAGTTGGCTAACATTTACATGTTAAGAGACCTTAAAGATCATGGGTACACTACTAAAACACACAATTTAAACTATCACTGTCTGCTATGCAACCGGCAGCCGTGCTTACCCATGAAACATACACAAAAGAAACAATTCAAGGGACGGAATTGTACGGAAACAACGGATAACACATACCAGTTTCACAACAAATGAAAAGTAAATGTCCTTAGATAGTTTTGTCGAGTCCCCATAGTGTTGACACGTAGCCGTGGCACCTTTTTTAAATTTATGGTTACGTAGTACTATTAAAAACTTCTTAGTCTCCGGTACTAAATAGTAAGGTCTGAGAAAACTTAGACCAGTACCACATGCACCACTATGATTGTCACCGCTTTTCTAATGTGATATTGCTTTTCTTTCCTCTGCATAACAGACTACTGCGTCACCAAATGTGTAAACACTAAACAGTGCTCCTGCTGGGCGACAGACTCGTCTGTTGTAGTGAACACAACACCAGCACTGCCCTATTGTGAAGAAGTACTTAAGCTACTACGCCACCTTACATCTTACTCTGTTGTTTTCATCATGTGCAAAATGTTACTGCAATGAGGTCACCCTAACAATCCTGTTCGCAATCTTCTTTTAGCTGGTAAACAGTAATGTCAATATTAAACAGGTAAAGCATATGAAGTATATAATGCGTTTTTTTTCCACATAATTACGTGAATGTGGTCGGATTTACCAAGAATTTCAGCTATTTGGCTTTTTTAAGGTTTGTCGTCTTCTTTTGTTTCTTATCATTCGGGGTATGTTTTTCTACATGTTTCTAATAGCCTGCCATTACACGGAAAAGATATTAGAGTAAGTAACGAAAATAACCCTTATTTTCATATGTAACCAATCCTCTTGGCATTGTGTGTGGTCGTATGGTGAATGACGAAGGGGGAATGTAAACATTTATATATAGCTTTTGATAATCAATTTGTAAAACAAGACTATAGACACTTAGCTTGTAATGATGTGTACTCAATGTCAAGGATGTTGTATACTGTTTTCATATATATTGTTTTAATTAACATATGCGGGCCGAGTAGGTTATGTGTCTGTTCTAAATTCCATCACCATCCAGGCTACCATTATGTGTATATCTGTCGAATCAACGAAGGAAATGAAATAAAATGAATGCATATACTTCTGTGTGACAATGACAAATTCAGTTCAGGTCAGGCATCGTATCACAAAGCTGACGAATAGATGTTATGGTCCAACGGATCGGACCTGGTCACCAGGTACACCTGGCATGTTATCGTACGGTTGTCAGTTATTACCGACGACCTTATGTGACAGATTTAAAGATATATGGCCGTCTAGCTTCAGGCGTGATGTGTGTTTTTAATTGGGACTTTGTGGTGTAGAACCCTCAGTTTTGCAGCTGGCGTGTTGTGCAAACTGTGTTCTTCTTATAACTGGTAACGCTTTGCCGACAAACTTTTCATTACTTTAGAGACACAAGGACTCTACCCGTACTTCGCGTATTTTATTTGGATTCCAAAAGTAGCCGACCAGACTCACCAGGTCACCAATCACCTGACAGAAGGTCAGCATTGTTTTGGTTCCTAAACATGGGCGTTCTATAGTTTATGTGTTTCTATTTACCTACCAGAATGCGAGCATGTGTTACCCTCGTTCTGTCCACTTTAGATGATGTTTAGGGAGCCCAGAGGTGACACAAGAGCGACTAGGAGACTGGAGTTGAGACGACGTGAACTGATCTTTATTTCTTTTCCCCGGCTACTCTCCGACGCATGCGTGTCGGCTCGGACTATCCCATTATCCATAAAGGGGGTTATTTCTACATGGTTATTTCGTCTTGGTCTGTTCTCTTCTACTTCTGCTGGTTCTGGAACCTCCTCAGCACCCTGAGACACACAGGGCTGGTCCTCAGACTCAACTTCACCATCAGTTTCTTCATCCCTTTCACTACCTGTACTTCCTCTCTGGTCTTCTTGTTCAGCTCCAATTTCGACTCTGTTGTCTGCAAGTTCTTCTTCCTCATTATCACTCCTCTTGTCCTCTCTTTGAGGTGTTTTCCCTTTGCTCCGGTTGTCCACTGGAACCTCTAGAGGCAGTCCGTCACACGGTAGTAGCATATTTCTATGCAACACTCTTGACCTTCCTTCTCTGCATTCTGGGCGTACTTCATACACTGGAATATCTTTCCCCTTCTGCTTCACAATGATGTGGACTTTGTCCTCCCAGTGGGAACGCAACTTGCCCGGTCCTCCTCTGTCCGTCATATTTCGAACAAGGACCCGGTCACCACTGGACAAACTGAGACCGTGCACCTTTCTGTCGTACTGCTTCTTCCCTTTTGCACCTGTTTTCCTGGCATGCTGACTCGCAATCCTGTAGGCCTCCTGCATGCCACGTTTCCATTTCTTGGCATACTCAGGATATGATTGAACCTCATTCTCCTTGTCTTCAATCCCGAACATAAGGTCCACTGGCAGGCGGGGGTGATGTCCATACAACAGAAAGTGAGGCGAATACCCAGTGCTCTCATGTCGGGTGCAGTTGTACGCATGAACCACTTTGTTAAGAGACGCCTTCCAATCTGTTTTCTGGGATTCTGGGAGAGCACGTAACATCGCTAGCAAAGTCCGATTAAACCTCTCCACCTGACCATTTCCCTGGGGGTGATACGGGGTTGTTCTCGAGGGCGACACTCCACTCAGCTGATGTAGGCGTTGAAACAACCTATTTTCAAACTCTGCTCCCTGGTCATGGTGAATCTTGAGAGGGTACCCAAATCTAGGAATGAAGTCATTAAAGAGTTTCTCTGCCGCTGTTCTCCCTGACTTGTTCCTGGTTGCATATGCTTGAGCGAACCGTGTGAAATGGTCCACAACCACCAAAATGTACTCGTAGCCACCTTTGCTCCTTTCAAGGTGGACATAGTCAATGGACACCAGTTGTAGCGGCTCAGTGGTGATGATGTTAGTAAGTGGGGCTTTGTCTGGAATGTTTGGCTTCCGGCGCTTAATGCACTGACACTTGGAGGTACAGTATTCAATTATGTCTCTCTGCATCTTTGGCCAGTAGAACCGTTGTCTTGCCAGGCTGACAACCCTGTCTGCTCCCAGATGGCCCATTTTGTCATGTAGTTCTTGGTACACAATGTTTCTATATTCCTTCGGGAGCACTACTTGCAGTACTGGACCAGCTCTCCGGCGGAGAATGCCCTCATCATCGATCTGCAGCTTTTTCCACTCCCGCATGTATTCTCTTGTACCAATTGAGTTGTCTTGCCTCTCTCGGGTAGTGGGATTCCTCCCCCCTTCTTTCAGCTCTATCACCTTTCTAATGGCCGAGTCCCGACGTTGCGCTTCACCGATCTCCTTCTTGCTCAATGGTCCTATACTTGCACTCTTGTCTTCAGGTGGTAGACTGTCAATGTTCGTAGTGATAGCACTTATCCATGTGGCATCTCCTTGATCCACTGCCTGCATGGCTTGGATGGTGGCACTCAGTACATCACCACTCACTTCTTCTGTGCAGGTAGCCATAAACTGCTCAGCATCTCCTGGACCTGGTACTCTTGACAGCACATCTGCATCTGCATTAGCTTTCCCAGGTCGGTACTTGATGCTGAAGTTATAGTCCACCAACTCTGCCACCCATCGGTGACCTGTCGCATTCAACTTGGCCGTGCTCAGAACGTAGGTGAGTGGATTATTGTCGGTATATACTTCAAAAGATGGGGCGTAGTACAGGTAGTCTCGGAACTTCTCAGTAATGGACCACTTGAGAGCCAACAACTCCAACTTCCCCGAGTGCATGTGGTAATTCTTCTCTGCCGGTGACAGTGTCCGTGAACCATATGCAATCACCCGGAGCTTGCCCTCTTGCTGTTGATATAATACTGCGCCCAAACCAGTGGCTGATGCATCTGTGTGCAGGATAAATGGTTTCTCAAAGTCAGGGTAGGCCATCACAGGTGGGCTGGTCAGTTGTTCTGTCAGTTGATTAAGGATATCTTGGTGTTCCTCAGTCCACTGGACTGGTTGCTTCGCAGCACTGTCCGACAGCAGGTCGTACAGTGGTTTAGCAATTCTACTGAAGTCCTTGATGTACGTCCTGTAGTACCCGAGGAACCCAAGCACCCGTCGTACATCTCCTACAGTAGTGGGCTTCTTGTCTCTGATTGCCTTGACTGCTGCTGTATCTTCTGGATCCATCGTGTACCCATCTGCAGTGACTAGCTTCCCGACATACCTCACCTGTCGTCGGAACATCACACATTTCTTTGGCTTCAACTTACAGCCATGTTCCTGGAACCTGCGCAACACTCTCCTGATGCGCTCGACATGTGACTCAAAGCCTTCGCTGTAGACCATGGTGTCATCCATATACGGTTCGCATATTTCATGGCTCAAGCCCTCGAGTACTTCTTCCATATGCCGTTGGAATGCTGGAGGCGCGTTCTTTAATCCCATGGGGACGCGAACCCACTCATAGAGTCCGTATGGCGTTACAAATGCTGTGTATTTCCTACTTTCTTCCTCCATGTACCCCTGATGGTACGCCTTTCCTAGATCCAGTACAGAGAACCATGTGTTTCCCTTCAACCTGTTGAGCACATCTTGAATCCTCGGGAGGGGCTGGCGATCTGGCACTGTTTTCTCGTTCAGTGCCCGGTAATCAATACATAGTCTCATTCCTCCATCCTTCTTCCGTACGCACACCATTGGTGATGAATATGGTGATTTGGATTTCTGGATCCATTCTTGGTTAATCAAATCTTCGATATATTCCTTAACCTCCTTGTACAGTGGGGTGGGAATTGACACGTAATTCTTCTGAACTGGTTCTTTATCAGTCAGGTTGATGTTTAACTTGAGCCCCTCCATGCTGCCAATGTCCTGGTCATCCCTCGAAAAGGCCTGACACTCTTCCCTCAGCATCTGTCTAACGATCTCTTCTTGATCCTCTTCTAAGTGGGAGAGGTCTACCGGTGGATCCCACAATTCCCCCAGCTCATTACTCGCCTTCCTCACTGTGTTCACTTGAACTGGCTCTGACTGCGGAGGTTTTTCAGACTCGGAATCTTCAGACACTCTCTGCAGCTCAATGGGAACTGCTGACCTAATCGTCTCAACTCGACCCAGAACCGTTTTCGCTGGGAGGTGAATGTCGTACCTGCTAGTGTTGGTCACCGGTACTTTGACCATTCCAGATGGGCTGACTGATGTAAGGACAGGTCCCACCTCTAAACCTGTGGGCCAATGTCCCGCTTCGTCTGGTTCGAACAGGACTAGCTGCTTCTCTTCCACGGAACCCTTGGGGATTTTGCACCTCACCTGGACTGTAGCCCCCTGAGATAGTCTCACTCTCTTACGACCCACTCGTATGCTTACTGGAGTCACGTTACTGAAATCTTCAATCATGTTCACGAGGGCAGCTGCCTTCTGTGGTGGGACGGGCATCACTTTGGTAAGCAATGTTGGACAGTCATCCTTACAGCACTTCTGAATCTCTTCAATCACATTGTACCCTATAATCGGTTGTACTTGGTTATTGTCGGACGTCGTCAGAAATGGTACAATCAGTTCAGGTGACTGGTCTTCACTTAATCTGAACCTCACTTCAACCCAGCCACTGTAGGGAATCGGAGTGCCATTGGCCGCTTGTAAACTAAAACTTGTCGAGTCCTCCAGGATCTCTATCACTTGTCGAACCTCAACTCCAGGTAAGTGTTCCTCCCTCCACCTGTCTGACATGATGCTTACCTGGGCTCCCGTATCCCACAGAGCCATAACTGGTTTATTGTCCATGAGGCATGCTACTTGACACTTATTTCCAATCAGTTTGGTGATCTTCGTTCGTTGAGTTGGAGTTAGATGTGAAGCCGACATGGCGTTGATGTGAACTTGCTGATTATTTCTAGTTGGTGTTCCTGTTGGCTGTTGATTATTGTCACTGTCGGTGTTGGTTGTTGTTTCTTCCTTTCGTTGTTGACGGGGCTGTTTGTGGGACTGTCTTGAGCTGTTTAGGACGACCCCTCGTCCCTTGGGGGTGTCCTCGCGGCGTTTCCCTGTTTCCAGCACCGTCTGGCAATATGGTTGCTTCCGCCGCAGCGGAAGCAGTGCCCACACCACTCTGCCTCATTCTGGATACACCTGTCACACCGCCGCCTGGAGGTTGCTGATGTTGTGACAACCCGCACATTGGCTGTACCAGACAACACCTGGTCTGTTCGGGGTGGGTTGCGCGGGCGTGCCCCTTCAAACAGACCACGGCCATGTGCAATCAGGTACTGCCCGCTCATCTTCCCTAACTCCTCCAGAGACTTCGGTTTCCTCTCCCGCAGGTGGACTGACAAATCCACAGGGCACAGATCCAGGAATTGTTCCTGGATGATCAAGTCACAAATTCCTTCATATGTCTTGGGGGTATCAGACAGCTCGATCCACCTGTTCAGGTAACCCCTAAGACGTACAATGTACTGGTCCGGCCCTTCCCCCTCCTGAGGAACTTCAGACCTGAACTTCTTCTTGAACCCGTCTTCCGTAAGTTCATATCTCTTAAGAATGGCATCCTTCACTTTCTTGTAATCTTTTGCATCATCATCCGATAGCCTGCTATAAACTTCCAGTGCCCTCCCTGTGAGTAGGGCGCTCAGTAGGGACGCCCACGTGTTTTCCGCCCAGTGGTTAGCACGTGCAAATCTCTCAAACCTCAAGAGGTACTCGTCTATTCCTTCGCCTTCTGTGAAGCTTGGTAATCTTGGCGTCTTCGCCTTGACCTCCTCCGCATTTTGCTTTTGTACCGCTTTAATTTCAGCTTGTTTCAGCTTTAGGGCCTCTAGCTCCAACTCATGCTTCCTCTGAGCATCTCTTTCCCTTGCCCTCTCGTCCCTCTCAATGGCCTGTTGTTTTTCGACATACTCGAGGATACTCGGCCCTTCTAGGCCCATTTTCGTGGCCTGCTCTATGAGCGTGTCCGTCATGGTTGGTTCACGTCAAGAATCTACCCGCTACACAAAAAGTACAACACTCCTGAACTTAGTTCCTCCGATAAAGAACTGCCGCCCTCCCCCTCTACAACCGCAGCGCCATCTTGTTGACCTCTGAACTATTTGTTTACAACAAATTGACCTCTCTGACCTGTGGTCACGTGTCTTCTTTGGCGCGAATCCTTTTCTGTCACAACGTCGGGTTCCAGTGGCGGTCAAACTTCTCCTGTCGTGATCATCCGATCGGCTCCCTTTCCTCTAAGTTTTACGATCTCGGTAGAACCTCCATTTTGTTACCCTCGTTCTGTCCACTTTAGATGATGTTTAGGGAGCCCAGAGGTGACACAAGAGCGACTAGGAGACTGGAGTTGAGACGACGTGAACTGATCTTTATTTCTTTTCCCCGGCTACTCTCCGACGCATGCGTGTCGGCTCGGACTATCCCATTATCCATAAAGGGGGTTATTTCTACATGGCAACACATGAAGTAAGTGTGACCAGCAAAATCAACCATTTTCGTGTACGGGACGCTAATTCAACTCTTAAATCATACAATCAAATGCCTTTTTTTTATATATTTCATTACCTTTTGAGATTAATGATAAGGTATTATTAAAAAGAATTTTAAGCTTTAATAAATGTTGTAACCTTTGGTAGACAGATCATGTCGTATAAACTTGAATGACAAATAAAAACAATTGTAGACCCAATATTGAAGGTAAATGACAGAAAATGGAAAATAAGCCTTCTTCATTTATCTGTTTATTCTTCTGAAATGACCTGTACATCATTTAACTGACATGTTCAGATAAAACTATAGCCATATCTTTAACAAAAAGTCAGGCCCAGTACTGTAGAGAAAAATGTTCCGTTTAGAAGGCAAAAAGAATTATGATCACAGTATGCTTGTCGTCAGATAGGTCATGTTTTCTATGGCGGGGTCGTCAACTTGCTCGCGAACGAAACGTTACAGTCGAATAGGTATTTTTACGTTTTGTGTACATCTTTATCCAAAGGTTAAGAACCAAGAACTTGAAGAAATGATATTTAGTTAGAAGTCAGGATGTAGACAAATCAAGGATAGGATTTGTTCACTTTTGTTTGGATTACGTTAAACTCTGTGTTATGATTGGCTGAACTGAGGTGTCTTTTCCTACTTTTGTTTTTCAAATAGAACCATATACCAATCGCTAGAACTTTAAGACGGTTATCGAATCCCATATCTGGTCCAGTTTTGTAGTTTCTCTGTCATGTGATATTATATTGGTGTAAATCAACCCTAAAAATTCCACCTGGTGCTATTAAAACTCCAAATAAAACATTGTTATAAGGGCCTTCTTAACATTGTACTGAACAGCGAATTATCTAAACTGTATACACATTATAATTACTGATGCAGCATTTGTACATTTATCAAAAGCGCGTGTTTTTTTCTTGTGTGACGGCATTATGGTATCAAATGGAATCTTGAGAGTTTATGTTACTTCTAGTATTTTTACAATCCTGTTAGCTACCCTCCCTGTGGCTAATTGTGGATCCAAATAAAGTCAATGTTGATAAATCTGTTTCTAGATCTATTAAAAAGTTTGCAATCTCTTATAACATCAGCCATTATGTTCTGGACTTTCAGATAATAATAGGTAAATAGACAATAAATAGTGACAAAACACGTCATAAGTCGGTGCAGGAAACGTCAGCTCTACTTTTCTATTGTGATTTTTTTTCCTTCTTTTCTTTCTGTATTTGCTAAAACTATGTAATTGGAGATCAGAAACAAAATATACCGTAGGAGTTTAGTCCTTAGTAGAAAATCTCAAGGAAAATGTCCTTAAGTCGTTGCCTCAACACCGCTGAAGCAAAGACTAAACTGAACTGATTAAGTATTAGGACCGTGGTTAACAATATGCATGTATAGCCTGACTCTGCCAAAATCTTACTTACATTAGACAGCCAGCAAGGTATATTACGTTCGTTTAGGTCATGTTGTACAAGAAACGCATCATACTGTAGGTTATTTGTCGTTGCTTCTCTATTTAATTTACAATAAGAAAGTAGTCTGCTGTTAGCCTCGATCCATAGAGGGAGTCTCCTCAGTAACGAGGTTACTGGCATTTCATATTACCCCTTAACTTTAACTTAACAACACTTCAGATGCGTTTCCTCCAGCTGTTGGGAATTATCATTTAAACTAGCATTGCCCGACACTTCTGTACCATGCAATCATATTGGTACAATGCATGTGTCAAATATCTTACTCCGCAGTCATACTGAATAATTGTTTCCTCCAAAAGTTGTCCCAATGCTGCATAGTGCTCTTAGGGCCTTCTTCTTTTGCAGGGTCTTAATGACTGTGTTAAACTTACACCACGCTGTCAGTACCACGCCTAAATACAAGGATACCACTCCTATGACTTTGTCAAGTAAACAAAACTTACAGTTTATAACGATAGTCCCTTTCCATTTAAAAACAATAATTTTTTTTTTTAATTTTTTTTTTTACTTTTTAAGTTTACTGTTAGTTTTCACTTGTTGCAGTTAATACCGATAATATTAATTGCGTTGACTGGTTGACAAGATGAAAATGTCACTAACATAAATAAGATAAAGTTGATACGTTGGATGAAGGAATAGTGGTATTCAGCTTTCCTGTATTGAGGTTGTTTACAAAATCACCAATGTACACATTGAATAACAAGGGGATTTGAACACAGCCCTGTCTCACACCAATCTCTATGTGGATTTTTCTTACTGAAACCTATGTTACTTTTAATATTTCTAAGGGAGTCTATAAACTTTTGATGATATGGAAGCATTTATGTTTGTCATTTAAAGAAAAAGTTTAAACAGAAGACCCTGGTGCCAAACGGAATCGAACGCCTTTGAAAGATTAAGAAAACAAGCAAAAAGGCCATTTTACTGTCTGTGTGTATATAAAGATATAATCTGCTTTCCTGCATTTTTCTGAACCCTGTAACACATCGTTGATCAGTAAAAACTTAGGTCAAAACTCGTATATAATAGCCTGTATATTCTAGCCATTTACGGCAAACGTTAAAGGCCTCATGTGGCCTCAGATGTTAACTTCTTGCTCGCATCCCTTGAATGTTTCAGTCAGCTTTGTGCACTGTATACGCGCGTTAACTTCCCTCGGCGAACCCGCTCGTGTTTACCGATAACTGGTCCTGCCGCAGGGTGAGTGACGACCCCTTTATAGTGCTTGGTTTGTGTCTAACAAATGTTACTCATAAACTATTATACTAAAACCTGACAAAGGAACTTAGTCGAACAGTCCAGCGTATGCGAGGGTATATAGTTATATTTCAATTAGAGACTTCTTGATTGTAGCGCAACTGTCCCAGAATGTAAACATGGAAAATGAACGCAGTTTGTAAAATGAAGAGAAACGTTTACAAAACCCCTGTCTGGTACCCCATTAAATTGCATAGAGAAAAATGACCTCGATTGTCAGGGCTGCTTCGGAGGTGATTAACTACTCGACTTAATGACGTTGCCGGACAGGTTACGGGTCCTTTGTAGTGTGGCATGGAACAATGGCGACAGTGTGCCTCATTCTTCTAATGTTTTCTATCTTGGCATGACATGTCAACCACCCGGCGTGTAAGACAAGGACGTAAAACCATTGTATCCAGTTAGTTTTTGCAGTGAAATGTCCATGTGAACAGGAATTGCCCCTCGAATGGGGCCAAATATCGTCAGAACGTTTTATATTTTATATATCCTATATCCATATTTTTTTACCTTTGATTTCTCACGAACCAGAAATTTCCGTCTGGATTTGTGTCCATAAGATCTTTATAACCTGCACGTTTCTATCTGCTGATACGAGAGAAGCTGTTAGGTCTCCATCACAAGATCAGATACCCAGACAATTTCGTTTCCCTTTTCCCAATGACGGGTTTCCATGCTCTTATCTATATTTTAGATGTACTGCCGCAAACGACTGAACTTAGAAGGAAACAATGTAGTTCACAAATAAACGCTACCTTGTAGACGTGTGAGGCGCAAATATGAAGTAGAAATATGCAATATCTAAACGTAATATCATATGCAGATAGGCAGGTGATCATTTCATTATAGATAACTTTAAAGTTAGGAGATCGTATCTTCTAAAAAGTTATGTCATAAGAGGCCTGTAAGACAGAGAAAATCTAGAAGCAGGTTTGAAGATATTTTAAGAATGAGCACTTTGTAATTTAACATTGAAAATGTACACAGATGAAAGAATGACATTTTGGACACCGTAAATTTCAACGAAAACAGATTATTCCAGATTTACTGTAGCTATAGTGCAATGTCTGATCATGTTATCCTATGGCTATGGCTTACATGTTACCCTACCCTGTATGATTGGAAAATAACAAAACGATCGTCAACAAAAATAAGCAATAAAACAGTAGTAAAATGATATCTTGCCTATAACCTTTAATTACATTAATGTACTGACTAATTAGAAAGGTCGGGAGATTTTATCAAACCTGCATAAGAAACATAGATATATTCTGACAGAAACCCACTCACCCACCAACCAACCAACCAACCAACGAACCAAAAAAAAACACAATTGTCACTAAGTACATGCATTGTTATCCTTCGGTGTATATTTTGACTATTCTCTGCACCTGAAAAATTGCAACTTCTAAGCTAATCACAGAACATCATACTTTGTATCATCACAAAAGTCATTCAAATCTTGATTCGACTCTAAGGGTTACTTGGAATTTTCCTGAAGTCGTATTTGCGTGGTTGGTGTGGTGTGACTAGTAGGGTCTTTTGCTCGGCGGAACCAAGAGGTCCCTCGTTGTACACTCGCCCTGCCCCCCCATTGAAAAGGCACTCATATGACATTCTGTGACTGACGCAACAGATCGACGTCGAAATGAGTCATGACAAAGACTAAAAACAAACTGATTTTCTTAACTGATGCAGTACCTATGTACTTATAAGCGTGGAAGTTAAACATACATCCGCTGAGAACCAGTAGAGAAAAAATATTTGAAATTTTCACTAGCATTTTGACAATATTTCATGCTAACCTGTACCTTCCTTTGTTTTCAGCCTGTATACGGCCTTGGAATTCTATTAGTTTATATAATAATGAGGGATAATTCAACCTCCTAGCTGCTGGTATGGTCACATTAGGGAGTTTTTTATCAGTGCTTTGTCCAGGACACAGCGGAAATTTTGTTCAACCTAGCTTTTAACTTTTTTTTAGTTTTATACTCTTGAATCGCCAAGTCAGACTTACATATATGGGCATAACCTTAACCCTATTCAGACCGGGAGGGGGGGGGCTTTTGAGGCCCGCGCCAACTTCGATGCCCTATAACGCCAGAACGGCTTACGCTAAAGCTACCAAATTTAATGAGTTTTCCTAAAATATTGTTGGCAACAATTGTACGAAGTTTGACAAATTTTCCATTTTTTCGTGTTGCCATGGCAACCGTTTGCTGACAGGCAGTTTTGCCAAAAATCACTATTTTTGGTTCTAACAATGTATTTTTCACATTTATTTGCTATATTACTGCTATTTTGTTACTTAAATAAAATGTTATATTATTTAGCATATCTTTCATAATTATAAATGCATAAATTATGCTAATTTGATGACGTCATCAGCCCAAAATCCAAGATGGCGGACCGTATGGCCAGATCAAGAATAACAAGCTAATTATCCCTTAAAATTTGTAACTACCTGGTATTTTTTCATCAAAAACCATCTGAATGAATGAATTTAGTCTATTTCCATTGCCCTTTGTGATAATTTGTTGCAAAAAAAGTAGTTTTAAAAATTCAAGGTTGTGGATATAATATGGCGGAGCCTAACTCGTATCTTAGATGTGCATGACGTCATTTTATGACGTCATTATGACGTCATCGATTTTGCTATTGGCAATACAAGTCGTAATAAACATTATTATTCTGTTATCTGCACTTGTTGTTACATTTTTGTTGTATAACTTGAAGTTGTCTGAGAATACCCTTTTTTCATGGGTCCGGCCAATATAATCAAATTGATGACGTCATAATTACGTCATTTTACGTCGACGTAACATCAAACGTCAAATGATCGTCAGATATTATGTCGATATCACGTCCTGAAGATTTGGTGGCCCTACGGCACGTCGTTCAAGAGTTAGAGGACTTAGAAGTGGAGGGCCTTAAAAGCCCCCCCCCCCCCCCGTCCAGGGATGACCAAAAAAGCCCGGTCTGAATAGGGTTAACGCAATGGAGAATATTCTCAAGTAGAGATTTAAGTTTTCTTAAGTTTATTATTATAAAACATCCATGCGTTGGTTAACATTTACTTGTCAAGAGGCCTTAATTAAGGTAATGTTTACACTACCAAAGCAGCCAATGAACTATCACCGCTAGCTTTGCAACCGGCAGTCATGCTGTAAACAATGTGGCTTGGCCATAGAACCTACACAAAAGAGCTACTATTCAAGAGACGGAATTGTGCGGAGACAACAGTTGACCGCAGAGGAAATGTAACTGTCCTTGGATGGTTTCCTGCATAAAAGTTTTGTCTCGTCCCTATAGCCTTGACACGTAGCCGTGACAGCTTTATTTTTGACTTTATTATGGTTAGGTAGTATTATTGTAATCTTCTTCGGTACTAAGTACTAAGGTCAGAGTAAAGCTAGACTACATGCTATACTATGATTTTCAGCGATTTGGTAATATGACTTTTCTTTCATATCTACTGCATAAATAGCTACTATATCACTACGTGGATAAACAGTGCTCCTGGCGGGCGACAGACGTCTCGTCTGTTGTAGTGAACACAACACTAGCACTGCCATCCTGTGATGCAGTAGCTTGCTATGCCACCTTCCAACTTGCTTTGTCGTTTTTATCATGATATCCCTCTGCCCAAAACTATGTGTGATGAAAACAAAACGTTATTGTAATGAGGTCACCCCCAGCAATTCTGTTCACAATCTTCTGTTTGCTGATGAATAGGAATATGAATTTTAAACAGGTGAACCACCAACATTATTCAATACGTTTTTTAAATCATGGCATAGATGTGGTCGGATTTACAAAGGGTTAGATTAAGATGTGTTCAGTCATTTTAAAAGTTCGGTCGTCTTTTGTTTCTTAACATTCCGAGTGTGTTTTGTATGTGTGTCTAATAGCCTGCTGTTACATAGAAAAGATATAAGATAGAGTACGGTCAATACTATTTCACTTTTTGGTTGTCTTAAGGTTGAATTACGAATAGATCAGTTAGAAGTTTGTATAGAGTCTTTCGGCAGACATGTAGTTCTTATTTGTGTTTATATATGACTTTTGAATGTACATGAGGAATAAGCCATGGCAAATGCCACTAAAATTGAAACAGATACGATTTAATCCAACAACTTCAAATGCCCTGACCGTTGATGATTTTTTACAGATGTTCTGACGGCTGTTGGGCACCCCTCCCCCAATGGATTTTTAAATTTTGGACTTGACTTTGAACCCGATGTGGTGCACATTTCTTTATAAATTTTTCGAGAAATGTTCACTATAAATCACTATACGGTAGTACTTTTGTAACTGTTTTGTAACTTTTGTACGTGCCACAATATCTTATGGTGCTATTTCTGTGCATTCATTGAAAATCATAGACGTGAAACTGCTAGTTTGAGATTATCGGTGTAAGATCTGAACTGAAGATGTGGTTTACCAACATGTATTTGCAACTCGTCTGTTAGAGAAGAGAAATGGACAGGCTGCAAACAAAAGGAAGCCCCACAAAGACTTTCTTAAGTTTGTAATTTAATGCTGTTATTTAGCAGCCATGTAATTGACAGACAATAGGTGTGAAATATCCCTCCGTGCCCGGCTTGCGCCACCAGTTAATGTTATTTAGTCACTCTGCATTTGAAAGAACAGACATTATGGGTGTTGACCTCGCTAGAATCTACTTCATTTCCTTGTGAGCTAAGCAACACCCGCTGTATAATTTTTGTCAGGGCAACAACTTTATGTCATTGATGTTGAATTGTTCCCCTGTGGCACCTACTAGTATTCCTACTTTAGTGACGCACATGGTACAAGATCATAGTTGGCTTATTGCGTCCGTTCACAGCAAAATCACTGACATATGGGTTTACCATGACTTCCTGCTAAAACCGTTAATCTCGACCACTTCTACGACTATTCTGATCCTCTTAACCATGTGGGCCATGTCCGTTCATCAGTTTGGAGAGAGTAATCAATGTATGGAAATTCCGGCGAATATACACAAGGCAAGTGCTATCTTGGAGTAGACGGTTCGGTGAGAAGTGTCAAGAAGTCTAGTCCATACTCATAGAAATTCAAATTACAATCTGAAGATCCTAAAAAGTAAGGTGTTAAGC
>NC_049979.1:30664191-30667399 GCF_000003815.2 Branchiostoma floridae
CAGGTGTTAACCTCCATAGTTTAGAATAGTCTTTGATCTGACGTGTAACGGATAATGATTGATGTCCTGTAATTACAAGGAATTCACCCAAACCCCTGCTTTATGTCCATATTCTAGCACGGTTCCAATGAAGTTGCATCGAGCTTACTTAGTACTGTAAAGTGTGTGTATGCAATGCTGACTATGTCAGGGTATAACATATCCTATGTACAAAAATCATGGCAGAAATGACAGGTCAATCCCCCAGGCGCCCCTGGCATGTAAAGGTAACACTGTGTGAAAGAAGACCTTCTGTCAGTGACAAGTAGTCAGAATAATTGGCGTCTAGCTCTAGGCGTGTTTTCAAGCGATTAAATGAGTAAATGCTTCTAGAGTCCTTGTGCCTCTAGAGTCCACCAAGCTTACGAGATGAAACGAATTAAAACAAAAACAAACAAACAGATTGATAGATAGAGCTACAATTTCTTACCGTGAGTAGTTAAAATGTTTGAGTCTCAAGTGTTAGTTAATCAGGCAAGGAGCTCGATCGGGGTGGAACACACGTTCAGGGAACATATTGGAGTATCTCAACCACGTATAGACGTCCTAGTTTCCGACAGAAAATCATTTTTATTCTTATTTTGAAAACGTATAAAGTGTTTTTGAGCAGATTACTGACCAGCATAGCTAGAAAAGTAACCAGAAATTAGCAAGACGAATATTGTGGTGGAACACTTTGGGAACTCTGGCGGCTTGTGTGGGGAACGCCTCCCGGGACAACGCACAGGCACAGTTATATATATATTTTTTGGGGTGGGAAAAATCACTCGGAACTGCGTATTGGAGCAGTCACATGAGCCAGAGATGTCAGAGATTTAGAGTCCGTGTACGGGGAAAGGCGAAGCCCTGTCAAGGAAAACAGCAGGTCATCAAGCGCTTAACAAGCGGACAAACATGGAGCATAGATCACGAAACAAAAGTCCAGCAAGGGCCGTTCACAGAGGCAGAAACAAGTAAACATTCGTAATGGTTACTGTTGTATAGAGGAGCCAGGAATAACTGACATCATGATGAATAAAGGAAGAAATATAAGGGATGTAGTAAAACTAAGGTCACAGACACAGCCCAAATAATTGTAGGGCTGCAAAGCAAAAATCGACAATGGAGGTAAGAAATGAGAAAAGTCGAGTTACATAATGTTGGATATGAAGTGGGTATGTTGATATGAAGTAAGGTATAGGATTCTGTGGCAGCTCAGATAGGAAGAGGAAAGTGGATCTATTGTGATGCAACGTGTGTTTGAATGCTTATATGCAGTTTTTATGATCAAAGGCTGTTTAACTTGTAATGTGCAAATGTGTTGTTAAAATTTATTATTGAAAATTAGGCAATACTAGAAGCGCTTTGATTCCCAACAGAATTCGCGCATGTAACTAAAGTGGGCAGAAGTTATTAACAAACCAGAAAGATCTATAGTAACGGGGGCCGCCCTAAGATGCCCGCTTTTCTACGCGCTCGACCTCACGGCGCTCCATCACTAGTTGCCAAAGAGTGGTCAATGAATTTTTAACACATTCATTTAAAGACCATACATGGATAAAGAATGCATTCATACGGTTCATGAACCCTTTACCCTCTGCGTTACAACTGGCAAACACCGAGGACGTTATCGTGAGTATAAATTCCGATTTTGAGCTGCGTTAAACAGTGCGCCCTAACTTGCCCCGCTTTTGAAATTTGCTCTCTTCGGAAGCTGGTGACCAATTTAGACAAACATAAATAAAAATTCTAATCTTATGATATATTAGCTTTCTTTTGACAGTAGAATTGTGATTGTGTGTGCTTCTTGTCTCCCGCGAGGAGGGCTAAATCTTTCACAATCCAGGTCGTGTGTTCATGGGAAATGGGCGAAATGCACTAAACGCGGCAGCCCGACTCACAAAATTATTACGAAAAACGACAACGCCAAAATCACAAAAAAACTCTGTGTACGTACTAAGAAACATATTCGACATCACTCTGTGAAGTTTCATTCTTATAGACGGTACGAATCATTTGTTAGAGTAACAAATCTTTTGAGTGTTCGCTCGTCTGCCACCTGCGGGGCCACACTCCCTGGGAAAAACAACGGCGGTGATGCTTATGTTGTTTTTTCTATGGCCGGTCTTCTACTCAACAAACATTTGAAGACCAATATTTGCAGTGTTTTGTGAAGCTTTATTTCTTATGTGTATGACAGTTGTGTGGCTGTTTTTTACAGGTTGTTCATTTATGGACACGAGCCACCAATACCTAGGAACACAGTGATTCGGCGCTACCATCATTATTGTAAAAATTATTTCTTGAAAAAGGGAATTGAATGTGTTTAAATATCTTTAATAGAAAAAAGCTGTTTGTTTGGACTTGGTTTATTTACCTTTCTGATCATCATAGTCAGTGGCAACAAGCACGGCGTACTTATGCATGATAAAATCAGCAAAAAATCCGGGCATCTTAGGGCAGGGCCCATCTTAGGGCGGCTTCCTTTATATTTCACAGCACTTGAAATCGTAACGGTTTCGGACGCTACCGATAGTTAAATGTTAGACTTTAACTCACGTTGAAAAACATATTGCATTTACCATTTTTTTGTGATAAAACTACGCTTACTGAGTAAAACACTGGCTAAAATGGTAAGTCTTACACTGGCTAAAATGGTAAGTCTTATTTCTATACATTTTATTTAACACCTGTCCTGATTTGCCGTTTGTCCCCGTATTGTGATTGTTTCGAAGCGACACTTGTTGGCGCGGGTACTTTTAGCCCCCCACCCCTACGAAAAGGTGCATTAGAAAAATAAGTCTTGGCGGTCCCCTTTTACAGTGGGTGCTTTGTGTCCGACCGAAATTACTCATCAGTTGTCAATTCTCGCCTGACAAAAGAAAAGTCTAGTGTAAGGTTTGGTTGAAGGTTAGTAGTATAAGTCTCCCAGTTAAGATAGGCATTGTCTGTCTAGGGCGCATGGAAACTGCTGTAGGTGCCTTATACAAACTATCTAAAAAAAACGTGAAACCCATTTTTTGTCTCCAAATGAACGTCTGCTACGTGGTATGTTAGATTAAAAATTAAGATATAACCCTACTGAAAAGAAAAACATAAAACAGCTTTAAGAAAATAAAAGAGAAATAACAAGGAAAATTTCAAATGTGAATCGGAAACAGCTACCCATGTCCACTGCAAAAGTTGGGGA
>NC_049979.1:30667499-30668471 GCF_000003815.2 Branchiostoma floridae
GCAGATTAAAAATAAAAGCCCTGTCTCGTACCCCATCCAATTACCTAGAGAAAAAAGGACTCGATTATCTGTGCCGCTTGGGAGGAGACGGTCAGCTTAATGATGTTGTTGGACAGGTAACGCGTCCTTTTGTTGTACGGTATGGAACACTTGTGAAAGGAGAATCCGCCTGTGCTGACGCCACCTATACTAGTTACCGAGGTCTCAAGATTACCGCAAAGGGAAAGGCATCGCATGGCTTTGCAAGTCATTCACACGACGTGTAAATTCAAACAGGGAACGACGGATGTGTGTTGAATGCAGACGTATAACCACTGTGCTGTTAGACAGAGAAATGTGTTTTGGAGCACCCGAGTACGACACATCTACCTATACCTGTGGGAAGGTTTGCATTTTACCAGCCTCTTGGATGGGGCCAAATATCGCGATGCAGTTGTTTTGTATCGTACTCAATGTTCCTTTTTATTTTTGATTTCTCACGGAAAGGGATTTCCGTCTGGATTGTCTCCATGAAATCTGTTTTCTTACCTGCACGTTCCGTTCAGACGTTTTTTCCGTCCTTAGCACAGCAGTGTATCTAGCAAATTGTCGTTCATCTTTGGTCGAAAACGGAAGCGTTTTTGTTGCACCTAACGGCTTTTGGAATTCACTGCTGTAAATGACTGGACGTAGGACGAGGATGCTCTCGGGATAAGCTGATTATGAATTTTACGGTTATATTCTCACCCTTAGACGTGTGTGACGCAAGTATTATGTAGATATCTTCAATATCTAAATGTAGTAACTTATGCTATTAGGCATGAGATCGTGTCGTATTAACATAAAAGGCTAATAATACACGTTAAGAAAGCTTTGCATATAGATAAAAAGAAATCTCTTGGCATTTTAACAATTTTCCCAAATTAGTTCTAAGGCTTTGGCGCCCCATGAAATAAAATAAAGTTTCATTTTCTTAATTTCTATACCCCCCCA
>NC_049979.1:30668651-30678255 GCF_000003815.2 Branchiostoma floridae
AAGTGTATGTTAGTATGTAAAATCTGTCAAAGATGTGCTTGCCAACGAGAATTTAGAGGTATTTGACCGCGACTGGAGTGAGAGAATTTAGATACTGTGAATTCCAACAAAAACAGCTTATTCCAGAATCATCAAAGTATACCGTATACTACACAATGCCTTACCATGTATGATTAAATAGATAAAAGACCGTTAACAAGAATATCTAACAAAAGACCGACATAACCCTATCGTGTCAATGGCGTTTGATTAGCTGCATGAGAAGCACGATTTTGAAACCACCAACTGGGAAAGCAATTCCTGTATCACTTCATGCGTGTATTGTTATCTCCCGGTTTATAGTTTAACACAGCATAACCTAACGTTATTGATTAAATCCATTAAAAGTCTTATTAAAAGAGATAATACTTCAGTTCTGAATCCGGTTATACCATGACTTCATGTCATCATATCATTTTCCTTTGCAAGTTTCATTTGACCGAGACTCGTTGTTCACATTTGAGTCGTTGTAAGGGTGAAATTCCACATGTCGATATAGTTTATTTGAAGCGTGCACTTGAAGAGTCTTAAAACTACATAAATACGAGTCTAACGGTCAAGTAGATACAATGTAACTTGAAAATGTTAGCTACCCTTTATGTTTACTGACTCAACAGCATTTATGTACCGTACGAATGTATGAGAATTATATATATATATATATATATATATATATATATATATATATATATATATATATACAGCTAAGTGTGACATTCAACGTGTCAAGTAGATACAATGTAACTTGAAAATGTTAGCTACCCTTTATGTTTACTGACTCAACAGCATTTATGTACGAATAAGTACGAATGTATGAGAAATATATATGTACGTGTAAACACGTTTCTTAAACTTACCAATCGGTGCCCACGTGTAAAGCATTACGATATATATGTGAAATGTGATTTAAAATATGTCAGCTACCTTTTCTGGGTGAATTAACAGCAAATGCACAGCAATGATGAGTTAGGATCTTCGGACCGAGGAGAATTGCAGTGTCTCCTCTGATATAAGTGTTTAATGTTCTAAGCAGACAGCTAGACTTTTTGTACATGTAATGATTTAGTCCTACCATATCTTTATTTTTCAACACAATGTTCAAAACATATGGAAATATCCTGGCTTCACCATGAAGTACAGCTGTTCACCAATTATCATGATGTGCAACAATTCTGGCCCGGCCCTTCGGAGGGATGTCATTGTTTTGCTTTCTTAGCATTCAGTATTCATAGATTCACGGGTTTCTAATTACCTGAAGTTATTCGGGCAGCAAATGAGATAAAAAAGATATTTGCAGCTTAATCTGACGTATTTTCCATTCTCATTGGACTGCACAATCAAATGAAACAAACCCTTTGATGTATTTAATGATTTCAGATCGACTTTTTTTTTTATTAAAAACAACAACAACAGTACATTTGTCAACAACTAAGACTAGATTTTGTACAGTCGAGTACCATTGCACATGGAGGGATAACATATACTGGTGTGTCTGGACGAATTACATGCAGTACATGGATAGTGGAACAGTTAGAAGAGACAAATACATGTAGTACATCTGGGGAACCTTAAGGAATATGTACAGTCTGATATTACACTATGATCAAAAATGGAGAAGTCTAACAGTAGGTGCAGTTCATGCCAAACTATCAATAGAAAATTTGTACAATCAATCTACATTTGCTGTCAGTCTATCATGGAATATCCGTTCTTCGAAGTCCTTTTCAAAGACATTAAAGAGGCTAGTAATGCACAGGCGTGGGTCTTTTCTATGCCAGATCCAAGTTTTAAAGATTGTCCATTTTGTAACAGTAACAGTAAAGGTTCTATTTAGGCAGCAAATGAGATAAAAAAGATATTTGCAGCTTAATCTGACGTATTTTCCATTCTCATTGGACTGCACAATCAAATGAAACAAACCCTTTGATGTATTTAATGATTTCAGATCGACTTACAACAGAAACATCTTAAAAATTAAAAAAAAAAGGTATTTTACTTAAAAATAAATATGGTGTGGTAATGTGTAAAATGTACAAAAAAACGCACAGTTGGACGGAACACCGATACCCATGTCTACGGTAAAGGACCGCAAATCGAACGCACTCTGTAGAAAAAAGATAAATGTTGTGTGAAACCCCTGCCTGGTACCCCACCCAAGCACCTCGATTATCAGGGCCCCTTTGGAGGAGATAGCCGACTTAATGATGTCGTCCGGCAGGTTACTCGTTCTTCTGTGCTGCGATATGGAACAACAGTGAAAGGGTGCCTCATGCTTTGTTTAATCACAGGGGTGAAGTCACCCAAACTAGTTACGGTGACTCAAATAACCACAAATGGAAAGTTGGCCACTCTAAGTATCAGACAGGAAACGACGGTGGTTGTGTGTAAAGCAGACGAAAACCATTGTTTCCAGGTCTTTGTTATACAATGGAGATTGTTTTGAGCCGAAGTTTGGAGTGCTCGAGTACCTCACGTCTACATGTCCTTGTGGAAAGGTTTAAATATGACGAGCTACTTTGTATAAACCACGAAACGGCCTTTTCACGTCCGAATTCTCAAGAACCGGAATTTTGTTTGGGTTTGTCTTTATAAGATATGTTCATCAACCACACATTTCGCTGCTACGAGAAAGGATGTTCCGTAATTCACCAAGGGATACTCAGTAATTTTCAATTACCTTTGCTCGAGAACGGGAGCGGTTTACTGAACAATATTGGGGACTTACTGCCAATGAATGAACCTTGTAGGATGATGCTCACTAGGTTAGTTGATAATGTATTCTACAAATAAATTCTAAGCCTTAGACGTCTGACATATCTTCAATCTAAACTTTAGTACTATATGCAGATCAGCAGGAGATCATATCACATGGACATAAAAAGTCACCTATGCACTTCAAGAAGACTTTCCCTATAAGTTAAAGAATCTACTTATATTTCAATAAAACGTCACTGATTGGCTCCTGAGGCTTTGGCGATCTGAAAGTAAATACGGTCTCCTTCTTCAGATTGGTACAATTATAACATTATGAAAAATAAATCATCATTACCGATAAAAGTAATCAGCGAGAATTTATTGCCAGGCACTTTTAAATGCGTACATGCTAACATAGTCGGGAAGAGTTACGAGAAATAGTCACAAACTGAAGCGGCCTAAGACTAGAAGCAGATACAGCAACTCCCCATTATTATTATTATCATGTCACAATTTTTCTGTCAGGCGACAAAAAAATTCAATCTATGTATATATATATATATATATATATATATATATATATATATATATATATATATATATATCATAGTACGCATTTGAGTTATGTGGAACACATGACTCTTGTATATATTGTGCGTAACGGATAAGGTGCAATATTGTAAATTTACCACAATTCAGTGGATGTCCCACTGTGAATTTCAATAAATTTCTCTATCAATCTATGTATCTATCTACCTATCTATCTTTCTATTTATAACTACATGTACAAGTAGTATCTCATGTAATACAATAGGTCATCACTCGATTCGGAACACCCTTATCGAACATCATCGCGTCCCTGTCATGGCAGAAATGTCAACACGTGTCACAAAACGTCTTCACAGTAATACCAAAGGATTTCCAAAATATATAGAATCCCCTCTTTCCAAGTATTTGTCAACTAGAAATGATAATGACAAGCAGAAAAGCATTAGTACACATTTGTATCCTTATTATCCCGCTGCTAATCCCTAAATTCGTGTAACTGCTGTATAGAATTAATAATATATCCTTCTTGCGTCACACACAATTATATCTATAATGACACAAATGGCATGTTACTCAGCATAGTACATTATCGTTCCAATCTATCTGAATGTTGTTGATTAGCGCTAATACATATCTATGCTTCTATCGGCAAAGTATGTTTTCTATTACTATGTACACATTGGCCTCGGCTATGAACGTAAAGATAAAGTAATTTCACTAAAAATGATTAACCAGGCGTTGTTTGGGCCTAATCGGCCTAAAAAAAACCTTAAGATATTCAATACCCAATGGATAAGAAGATCTAAATTTTTTGGTACCTGTCTCAGAAGAAACATCTGTAACACAAGAGGAATTTAAAAGCGGTCATTGTGTAGGGTTTTAGATATTTGAAGTATTAACACTTGGAGATCAAATGGTAAAAACATATACAAACAGAATGAATTAGATTTTAACGGACACTAGATTTTTACGAAAAACAACTAACAAAGAACTATATATTTTTATTTTTCATTATCTGCCTTATATTATTTAAAATCAAGTTAAAGATCATTAAGCCGGGATTTTTTCGATGTAGTTTCTACCTGTTGTCCTTTTGCTAAGACTCTAACATGTCAATTGGCCCTTTAGACCACATTAAACAAAACCCATAGGGAGTCCACTCATGTTTGCAGGCAGAAATAAAAACCACACCAAAAACAAAAATATTAGCATGTAAGTTTTATTTGAAAAATTGTTGTCAAACGTAACAAGATAACCAAGAAAGTAACAAGAAGGCTAATTATTGCATATAATCATTTCCAAAACTTAATTTTGAAAAAAAGAAAAGATAAACTACCGTAGTATTTATGTAACTTTGGAATGATGCAATCTAATTCTAATTGTCTAAATAAGATCTGAGTTTCAAAATGTCAAATCCGTTCGTGAAAGCTACCAGCTGATATTGTAATCATACTAGCATACTGAATATTTAAACTTACTTAAAGCCCATATATCAGACAACATGAGGCCTATTTTCACTCACGGCTTACATACATGCAGCTTTCTATTGTAAGTTTTGTGTTGTAATATCACATTATTTTATATTTCTATAATCTTCTGCGTATATAGCTGCTACGTTACCACAAGAACAAACAGTACTCCTGCTGGGCAACAGACTTTTAGTTTATTGTAGTGAACACACCACTAGCACTGCACCTTTGTGTTGTAGTAGCTTACTACGACAGCTAAAAATGTTGCTTTTATTGCCTGATGACGTTCTATTCTGTGATGAATCTAACTGCAAAGATAATGATCAAAAGGTGGGAGGGTAGGCTATGATACTTACCAGCCAATATTTAAGTGGCACTTTTGTGCGGGGACATCAGATAAGACATAGTGGAATGAAAAGTAAATATCCTTGGACGGTTGCTTGCATGAGAATTTTGTCTAGTCTCGATGACAGTGACTAGTAGTCATTGCAGCTTTCTTTACTTTCTTTACTTCATCATACTTAATCAATACTGTCGTTATCTTTTCAATCTTTGCTACTGAAAAGAGATCTATTCTAACTTTTACAGCTGTGGTAATATAACATTGTTTTTTGTATACTTCTAAAATCTTCTGCGTAAATAGCTGCTACGTTACCACAAAAACAAACAGTGCTCCAGGTGGGCAACCGACTTCTAGTTTGTTGTAGTGGACACAACACTAGTACTGCACCTTTGTGTTGTAGTAGCTTGCTACGTCAGCTAAAAAGTTGTTTTTCTTACCTGATGACATTCTATTCTGTAATGACTTTAACTGCAAAGATAATACTCATAAGAATTCCAACCTCTTCAACTAAATTTTTTTTTCCAACAGTTATTCCCGCCTCTCTTCCCCACACTCCACTTTAATCCACAATCCGTACCTGCCTATAACGCTGTTGTGAAGGAGGCCAATGCGGTCGGGCAGAACTGATTTTGAAAACTAGAGTTCGGGGACCTCATACCTCCATGAAATATTTATTGCTTTTTTGTGGATGGTATGTATGTTTATAGTCGGTTGTATGTGAGAGTAATGGTTATATAATATAAATGTTATGGGAAAGTAGTGGTGTATTTATTTAATGACACAGAGGATGTCCATCTGATTAGTAATTATCACAATGTGACACTTAATTGTGTAATGTGCGTTTAAGAGGTCGACGGCATATGGTAGCGTGGTGTTCCTTAAGCTTGATGTTTGGCATTTAAAATGTCTAAGGATGTCAGCATTATTGAGGTTCAACTATGTGCCTCAGAGCTGTGTGGTGGGAGGAAGTTGGGAAACTCAGAAAGAAGAAGGGATGTGGCCAACTGTAGTCAGATGGTGATTTGATTTTCCACCAATATGTCATAACATCAGCTGTTCACACGGTACAAAAACGAGATGCACACTTTCCTCTGACAGCCCTACACCAACTGTAAGATGAATACTTGGCACCAACCCCGTCTGCTAAAAAACAAGTACCATTGGCTACGAAAGAGACAGCTAACAACTGTCCCTTATCGTAACAAAATCAGAACATCTGTATAGCCCATAAAACTTCTGACACCCAACCCAGATGAGAGAACCTAATGGCATTTTGATGTCACTCAAATCAGCAGTACAATATGTGAGACATCCATACCTGTTAAGCATTATCGTTAAATGTACCTCAACTTCTTACAATTATACTTACGCTTCACATCTCCATGATATCGTAAGCAGACATAAATAAAACTAATTATCATATTAAAAAAAAAACCTCGGGGTTCCCCAAACAGCTGTCACCTCACCATCTGCTTGGAGCTAAGCCCATTAACAAACACAAAAAGCACGCTGCCTGTACCAATATATCTCAAATATAGGGGTGATTTCTGATATTATTATATCAATTATGACGACAGATACGGCTCCCAAAATCTTATCGATTCGAGCTTTCATCACACCCCACCAACACAACAAGTATGAAAGCAATCCATTTAGCCGTTCTTGAGTAATCATCTACACAGAGACACATAACAGAAAATATAACCTCCATACCATGACATTTCATGCAAGTATAACTGTTATGTAAACTGAGACACTCGCTGAGCGACAGTATAGCTACCCAAATTTGATTTTTCTGACACCCTTGATTTCATTGAATGAATATTATGAAAGACTTTAAAGTATGACTGAAAAAAACATGCAAAGAGCCTTTAAAATTCGTTATTTATTAATGACACAAGGTGTCTGATATTTTGATTTTTGGCCACGTTTGAAGCGCACAGTAGTTGCAAGGGACAATTCATTAGAGGACATTTTGTTTTTGTCTGGGCGCTCGCTCCGCACTCAGTCTTATTTGATATCACAGTGAGAACACGACAAGAGTGCCGTCAAGTGGAAAGGACCTCAGTGTTATAGAGAAAATGGGCCTGAAGAGAGATCCAAGCTTTGGTTTTGATTGAAAACAGAGACGAAGCCGTGCATGCATCAGCTGCAAGGAGATTCCACAGTTGGGTGGCTCTGTTGAAGAGGATTTTTTTTTTACACTTTTGTGGATGAGCCATTAGAAGGTTAGGCAGACGATATCTATTCATTAGTTTCAAGGGAGCAGACGTGTGATTGAAGGTCTCACCTGAAGTAGACGGTATATGAGAAGGGTAAGGAAGTCCCTCGGTGTCCCCTTATCATCCTTTCATTAATCACAGAAATGCAAAATTCCAACGAAAGATCATTAAACAATACGGTATTTGAAACATATTGTATAAAATATATTTTGTTGATAACCAGAATGATGTCTATTAACTACAGTAATGAATCAAACATTTCTGAATTAAAACAAAATCTATCTTGGGTTCCCATAATATCAAAATATATCATTCCCTTTATTTTTCTTTCAAATATATACATGGTTCTCTGCTTGTGTAGGTATATGTCTAAATCTTGCATACGTAGCTACACCGTTACCACATTTTGTAACCGTACTCCTGTGCGCAAACGTCTTGTCTGCTGCAGTGAAGGCAACAGCAGAGTATTAGTATTTCCGTAAGTAGCTAAATACACTATTTATAAACATGCACAGTTTACACCGAAGAGGTAGATACATGGTACAAAAGTGACAATAAATGCAAGGAAAGCAAAGATACAGGTAGATGCATCATTTCCTTCTTCTTTTCTATTTCATCAATACAAACTATGACATTGCGAAATTCATTTGATACGTTTCTTTTCCCTATTTCTCTGCACGTCGTTTTTGCCCTGTACAGACTGATAGCTGCTATCGTCTCCTTTCCTTTTATGTGATACTTCTCACAATCCCTTGGTATAGCTGTCGAACGTTTAAGTTCTAGTTTAAATGACTGGATATATTCCTAAGTAGAAAGAACAAATTGACTGTGCACATATGTTGGCGAGCAAGCTAATGGCCCCTGAGATCCATACCTCAACTATATCCGTTCTCTGGGGACAGAACTTTCTAAAGGAAAGCTTTAGATTACATCTCCACAATTTAGCTTGATCAAAGCCATACAGTGTGTTGTGAAATGAATTAGACTCACGAGGGTGTACACTTTTCAATTGTGTCTCCGACATACTTCCTTCTGTTACAATTTTAGAGCTGCTGTTTGTCGGAACGTCTGAAGCTTTTATACGTTTTTCGGCCATATATCATCATCTTTGGCTGTTTGCCACATATCAGTCGTCCCTCGGCCTTATGCCTTTAAATTGATTATTGCTATCAATTTTGCTCAAGTGTATTGTAACCTGCAAATATCAATGGTGTTAAAGTTGGTGAGTTCGTTTCTAAAGCTTTAAAGAAGAAAGTCCCCGTCATTTAAACCACAGTAACCACAATATTCGCAATCAAAGCTGCCCGAGCGACCACCTCTTCTCAGCGACCACCTGGCCATTTCGACCGCTTTTTCTCGGTCCCGATTTTTTTTCTCATTAACGTTAGCATTAAGCGACCTTTTCCCAACGACCACCTGGCCAACGCGACCGCGACCGGCCCAAATTGGGACCCATAACGACCGCATCATTTTCAAAATTGAGGTTTTCATCGATTTTTGATGATAACTAGTGCTATTTTGTGCCGACATCGTTGTAAAAAAATCCGAATTTAGTTGTTACAGAAGTTTAAAAAAATCTATATCATTATAAAGTGAACGAATGCTGAAACGTATATAGCCTCATACTTTTTTAAGAAAGATCTTTGCAGCTCATACCTTTTTAAGAAAGATTTGTGTGAGTGTTTTGTCCAACTGTACTGTACCCGTGGGTATAAGTACGCTATCGGGACGTACAGGGCATCGAATTCGAAAGGTGCACCGTTGAGTTATTTCAGATCAAGAACATAGCGACGCATAAAGGCTTGTTTTTTTTTTTGTATGGTAACTGACAGCATCAAAGTTCCCTTACAGTCTAAAACGTTAGTGTACAAATACTTGAGCTTTAAAACACGGTATCATATAAAAGCTCGATAAAAGCTTGGGGCTAAATTTACAATTTACAGTGTGCCCTTTGTATTTGACATTAAAGATCTCGCTACTTTGCGTGCGTGCAGTGTGCTTGCTATTTGCCATTAAACACAACGGAAACCATTTATACTTTGCATCGGGCATGTTTTGAGTCGATACTCTTCTCAGCGACCACCTGTCCAAATCGACCGCTTTTCCCCGGTCCCCTAGGTGGTCGTCTTGGACAGGTTTGACTGTAGTTAACTTTTTTATCATAAGCATCCAGCTAAACGTTGTTGTGCCATGCTAAATACATAACGTGGCACTAGATCCATTTATATGGTTGTGGTGGAATATTATTTTACATTATGGTTTCTGGCAAGTTTCTAAAACATTCTGAA
>NC_049979.1:30678382-30684447 GCF_000003815.2 Branchiostoma floridae
ACAGCTTTGAGTGCCTATTGGGATATCATTTAACTCCCATCCTGCCGATACATTGTCGCGACTAATCTGACTGTATCGGATTTGGTTTTGCTCATAAAATCTCTCTGCTTTAGATTTGTTTTGTATTTGTGCATACATCGTTTCATTTATATATGAATAATACTTTGACAACTTGTGGTGTGAGTAATTTTGCGGAAAACGAGAATAACCGACATCTTGCTCTAAAGCTATATAACTCCCATTTATCTAGTAAGTTTTGTTTCCTACCAGTAATTAATGACTTTTGTTTCTTATCACTAAGAAAATATATAAATGTTATATATATATCTGCCTTATGTATTGGTATTCTGCCTCCAAGACACACATATACTCACACACACACACATTGGTATCCTAGTCAATTTTCTTTTCAAAGATTCTTTTATGTGACTTGTTGATATATTGTTTTTAATCTGATGTTTTCACTTCTTTTAACAGCAATGCGTCATTTCCTCCACTAAACAACATACATCATGCCGAATTATACTAAAAAATATTTTGCAGAAGAACGCTACATTCATTTCTAAAGGTGATGTTTCTTACATTTAGAATGTTAGTTGGAGCTAGCTAAGCAAAGAACAGGTTTGAATGTACTGCAGCGGAAATGTCTTCTCTTTTTTTTCTTGTCAAGCTATGTCTATCTTTTTCAGGTTCATGGTAGTTGGACTTAGCTCCGTTCCCCGGAATGGGGACTTCAGTATTATCTATATAGAAGCGCTGTTTAAGCTGTAGGTTTTGAAACAGTAAAACTCAAGAATAGCTAGATTTGAACTTTCCTTGACTTTCACACATGGATGATAAATATTCCAACTGAAAGATCATAGAATAAGATAAAATTGTACAGACTAGATAATGCAGCTGATGGAAACAAGGGACTATTAAAGGTAAGCCATCAATTGTTTCTCGTCCCCAAACATATTGACTATCAGTCATTACGGTTTACTCTTACGGATAATATTGTTTCCCAGTAATGGTTTTCTTAGGTACTTTTGAAAAAAAGTCATTTTAGTGAATCATTACCATCGGTGATCTACAACATCGAACTAAAATGAAACAACGCACTGCTTCATTGCTTCACAATACTGAGGTTGTTTTAACAATGTATAATGATACTCCACTGTATATAACAAATACGTAACAACAGGGCGGAGCGTGGAATGAATCTACTCACATTTGATCTTATTTTGTGAATGGGATATGTACCCTAAGTCCTCACTGGTTTAGACCTATTGATATTACTATTTAACCGTTATAGGTATGTTTGGTAAAGATTTGTCTGGTACATTAGGCATTAATAGAAAGTAGGGAGATAGGCTTTAGTTAACATTTGAATTTAGACTAGTACTGTCCGTTGGACGGTCATGTACCATTTTTTTTTCAAATCTATAACGGCTTTAGTAGAAGAAGACTTTTGTACAAATGTTTCCAGGTGTATACACTGCTACAAACCCAGTCGGGTCACCATAGGGCTAATGCTGTGTTTTAAAAAGCGTTGAAAGTGAACAAATCTGTCAGACAGTATAATTGATGGCAGTCTATCACGAAGTTCGCTGCAGCTCTACAGCACTTGTATCCATCCTTATAGGTCTTATGAAGATGCGTTTTCTACATGTTCTGTTTAATTCGGTACTTTTACCAATGTTGTCTTTGATATCCTGTATGTGGTATATTTGTTTTGTTTTGTTTATTCTCTTAAATCTAATTCAGCGCTTCTACTACAATTTTCTTTATATCTTGCATGAGGTACATTTGTTTTGCTTTGTATAATCCGATCGATCTAATTTGGTTCTAATACCACGCTTATTTTTTTATATGTTGAATGCGGTACATTTGCATGTTGTTCATTCCTCTATTATGTTTATTCTGTTAGATATAATATAGTACTTCTACACGTCTATATGTTGCAAGCGTTACGTTGGTACTTTTATAAAACATTTCTTTGTCTCTTTCAATTGGTACATTTGTTTTGTTGCTTTAATGAAGAAGTTGTTCAAATAAAGTAAAGGTAGGTTTGTTTGTCTTACTCAATCTATGCATATAGATGGATCTCAATATTTGCTGTGTAAACTACTTCGTTGTTTTCTAAAGATTTCATTAACGCCTTATGTCATGGTACATGATAGTTAGGTACAAAGGCAATGTATTTTTTTTTAAATAATTATTTAATCTTTACATATTTCCACTATATAGCGTCTATATTCGCATAACTGCATTATTGTATCCATGCTTAAAACATCAAACGTTTGCATTACTTATTCAATGGGGTAGCAAAAGGGCCTATTAGTGTTACTAAATATTAAGCAAACTGTATTTCCTATTTTAAGTTGTGTGAACGTTGAGAACTTCGGTTGTTTGCTCTCTCCATCTTTCAGAATGTGCAGCACGACACCCTTAAGGCTAAAAGTGGCTTTAAAAAAGCCAGTTGAAGCGACGAATGGATCAATCAATGGATCCCTTCAATCATTTCGTGTGACTCAGTTATTAACCTTTCTGGAGATTAAAGCTTAAGTCACACGGAATGTCTCCTCTTTGTTCTGTCGCCTGAGTAATGGTGATCGATGCACTGTAATTATGACACTTCTGCAGGCTAGCTTACATTATCAAATTTTAGCCCGCCCCACCTGATGTTGTAACGAGCGAAATATGCACGTAAAGATGTAGATGAAAATACTCTTTATCTCTGACATAAACAGTTATGTGGTACAAACAGTTGGCTGTACTTTCCAGATGTATATTGTATTACAATGTCTTTGAAGACCTGTTGAAAACGCGGCATGGCTGTCAAACACCTGGACTGAATAATTGGCGTCTCGCTCCCAGCGTTTTGCAAAGTGGCACAGCCTCTTTTGTTGTCTAAGGGGCAGATTTTTCAGGGTAGATAAGACGGTATTGCCACAATACCATACAGTGTTTGTTCCTTGTTTTAAAGATATACGTACGGAGAACAGAATTCAAGTAACTGCTAACGTTTCAAGGACGTGTCAAATCTAGGCTCAACATTATACCTGTCTAGTTGTCAACTCTATATCTTCATCCTTCTACATATTCTTGTTGATGTGTAATGCATATAAAAACTGACCTTTTTAAAAGCAGATTGATGTAGGTCACCAAAATGGCCGTTAAATAACGATTTATTCCAGGCGACTGGGCGTGACGCGGCACCACAATGGCACTTTTGTATTGCAAAACGCAGCGTAACAGAAAAGCCGAAGGCCAACAACTGTTTCAGTAGTTTCTCCATAAGTCATCACGTAGCACACTGTTAGGCGCTGCTTTAGGTTTTTGGAATACTTATTTTTGAGGTGGGTTCCTCTTATTTCTTTGTTAACAGCTTGGTCACCTATTGATATTACTGTTTAACCGTTAAAGGTATGTTGGGTAAAGATTTGTCTTTGTACATTAGGCATTAATAGAATGTAGGGAGATAGGCTTTAGCTCACATTTAAATTTAGACTACTACTGTCTGTTGGTCGGTCCTGTGCCTTCTTTAAAATACTAACGGCTTTAGTAGAAGAATACTTTAGTTTTTGTCCTAGAACCTTGCTAACGTAGTCAACAATCGCTAGCTTTAAATGTGTTAAGTTTTCCATCTGGTCTGTTTACAACAATAAACTCTGAAGCAACGTCCTACTTTAAACATCGATTTAGTACGCTAAACTAAGTTAACCATGTAAAGCGGTACTGCCACACTAACTTACCATGGAATGATAATTGTGAAATATATATACTTGTACAGAAAAAGTAAGCATAGGTTATATAAGGTACTTTTTGAAAATGTTCTCTTTGGCAGCACCCTCCTTTGTCGAATTACAACGGTGAACTAACATTAAACAACGTACTTATCTGTCAATTTGCGCCGCTGAGCAAGTTCAAACGAATTTTACCATGTTCAGTCACGGCGGACTTTGAAAAACAAGCTATCATTTTTTTTCGTCTCAGACGGCATTTACTATAAGTCCGCACTAGTCAATCCCTGCGCCTAGTATTGTTTCCAGTTAAGGTTATCTTAGGTACTTAGAATTTGACAGTGCCTGCCACTGTCAACAGTGGATAAGATGAAATGTACAAGTATACAACCACGTTTATTGACGATAAGAAATAGCACGGAGGTGGAGGAAGGGTGGAGGGTGTGTTAGTAACCTATAGTAACCTAATCACATTACATCTAGATTTGAAGGAAACGAAGGACCATCAAAGGTAAGCCATCACTTATTTTCGTCCCAGACCACATTTACTATAAGTCCTCACTAGTTAATACCTACGGATAGTATTGCTTTCCAGTTAAGGTTATTTTAGGTACTTTAAAAACAGCCATTTCTTTGGTCAACAGTGAACTGAAATGGATTGTACAATTGTGGGAGGGTGTGTGTTACTAACATTACCTAATTACATTACATTTAGCTTCGATGCAACCGGCGAACCATTAAAGGTAAGCTTTTATTTATTTGTCGTCCTAAAGCACATTGAGATTGGGATATTTACTTTAAATCCTCTCTAGTTTATCCCGATAAATATTACTGTTTTTTAGGCTTTAAAATACAGGCACTTAACCCTTCTATATTTTTGTATTTGTATTCAATAGATTATCTATCGAAGTAATAATATCATTAATTCAGAACAACTTTTTCAACTTTGTGAAGGGATCGTATCTTCCTTTTATACTTTGAATTAGTGAGTTCGTTTTAATCATACGTAGTTTTTAATTTAAAGTAAGTAAAATAAGAAAATCGAAATCAACGGCCTGCTTAGATACTAGTATATCAATATGTGACATGTGAGATTTGTAAAGTAATAGATTAAGATATTGCAAATCAGTAATGAGACTCTAGCTCTTGATGTACATTTCAAACTCACAGTTTTGAATACTGTTTGATGTAAAATGTAAAGGCTAAAGAACGTAACTTTCAATAAAAGGCAAACATGGAAGTGGCCATTAATTAATCATTATACAATAGTGGTAGCAAGGGCGACAAAATTGTTTAAGTGTACACGGTATATAAGAGGTACATGTAAATAGTGGCCGTTGGACCTTATAAATCTTTAAAGGCTCAAACAGAAAAAAAATACTACAGTTTTAATCCTACAGCTGAACACTTCGACAACTACTAAATTTAACAGTATAAAGGCTTTTTCTATTTGGTCGGCTTTGTTCATACCTTTATTATTGCATACGTGCATTTGTTTGCCACATCGCACCACTCCGCCAACTTTTTTTTACCCGATATCTGTGCACTGTTCTATTAGTTTTAATATTGGCCCTAAGCCAGATACCAAAAAAGATACACGTCACAAATTTCGCTAAGAGCTAGCTAGAATACCACTTTTTGAATTATATCTTAATTTTAACCCTATTCAGACCGGGCTTTTTTGGTCATCCCTGGACCGGGGGGGGGGGGGGCTTTTGAGGCCCTCCACTTTTAAGTCCTATAACTCTTGAACGACGTGCCGTACGGCCACCAAATTTTCAGGACATGATGTCGACATAATATCTGACGAGTATGTGACGTTCGACGTTACGTTGACGTAGGATGACGTAATTATGACGTCATCAATTTGATTATATCGACAAACCCCATGAAAATAGGGTATTCTCAGAAAACTCCAAGTTAATGCTACAAAAATGTAACAACAAGTGCAGATAACAGAATAATAATGTTTGTCACGCCTTTTGTTGCCAATAGCAACATCAATGACGTCAATGTGACGTCATAAAATGACGTCATGCACATCTAAGATACGAGTTGGGCTCCGCCATATTATATCCACCACCTTGAATTTTTAAAAATACTTTTTTTGCAACAAATTATCACAAAGGGCAATGGAAATAGACTAAATTCATTCATTTACATGGTTTTTGATGAAAAAATACCAGGTAGTTACAAATTTTTAGGGATAATAAGCTTGTTATTCTTGATCTGGCCATTCGGCCCGCCATCTTGGATTTTGGGGTTATGACGTCATCAAATTAGCATAATTTATGCATATATAATTATGAAAGATATGCTAAATAATATAAGATTTTATTT
>NC_049979.1:30684547-30685817 GCF_000003815.2 Branchiostoma floridae
AAAGCCCCCCCCCCCCCCGGTCTGATTATATCTTAAAGACCAAACATGTAATGTTTGTAACTCAATGTAATAATGTAATTAATATTAACTGATGTATACATTGACAAATTTACATTAATTTTTTTGGCAAATACTCAAGCATTAACGCTTGAGACCTAACTTTGGGCTGATTTTTTTCCCTATCCACCATAATCTGGATTAAAAACAGATAATATGTGCCATTGCGAACGATTTATACCAAGCATAATTAACAAAGATCCCCAGACTTTGCGTATCGTTGCTTGGCGTGGCAAATTCCCTTCAAAATCTTGAAACGTGTATTTATTACAGTTTATTCATTTCTATTATACAGATAATTCTGTCCATGATATGAAATGTCCATTATGATAAATTATGATAGGGTACAGTTTTCACTTTTTCTCTTGTCACCGCTTGTTTGTATGTAAGTACACATTACTTTTGGTAACGTACGAAGAATTTGTTCAAGAAGGTCCTATGTAACAAGGCTTTTATACCCAGCACATGATGACGTTATAAGAACGAAATGGACATCTTGGCGATAAAGTTAAGGGTTTATACATTTTGATAAAACAAAAAAAAAGTTGTCTAGAATAACGTACTGGATCCCTCTAGAAGAAGGTAAAAGGGGGCCAAGGTATGGAGATAATGAAACATAACGTCAGGAAAACAAACCAGACCGGACATTTGGCAGGATATTATATTTACTCTGTAATCTATCGTAGGAAATATGGTCGTAGTCATTTGCATTTTCTATCTAGACTGAAATATTTACTTAAAAATCCCCATGTTTGGGCTTGTAGTGCTACAAATTCGCTACTATTTAAGGGTTTTCGTATTCAATACAAATCTTGCGGAGACCCTCTATCGGAGATTCTTTGTAGTACCACGGAGTTTCTTTGTAGTACAGCGGAACTTCGAGGTGTAGCTTATGGGTATAAAATGTTCTTGCTTTTCTTAGAAGCAAGGATTTGGGGCAATGAATTTTTTTTTTTACATTTGTTAGCCTTAGTGAATTTGTGTATTGTATGAACGTAAGTTTTGACACCAGTTGTGTTATTTGCTGTTCTATTCTATATTCATTCTATTGACGGCTCTTAACAATTTCAATGCAAGAGTGCGTTTATTCTCAGCATTTCCAATCTCATCAGTTTATTCTGAAGTTTTACAATAACTCATATAGTTTCCTAATATGTTCGGTTCTTTTCATTTAACCCTATTCAGACCGGGCTTTTTTGTTCATCCCTGGACG
>NC_049979.1:30685949-30693213 GCF_000003815.2 Branchiostoma floridae
ACGATGACGTAATATGACATTTCTAATAACATATGATTTAATTAATGTAACAAAATAGCAGTAATATAGCAAATAAACGTGAAAAATACATTGTTAAAACCGAAATTAGCGATTTTTGGCAAAACTGCCTTTCAACAAATGGTTGCCATGCCAACACGAGAAACATGAAAATTTGTCAAACTTCGCGAAATTGTTGTCAACAATATTTTAGGCAAACTCACTAACTTTTGTGGCTTTAGCATAAGCCATTCTGGCCTTATAGGACATCAAAGTGGGCGCAGGCCTCAAAAGCCTCCCCCCCCCCCCCCACTCTGAATAGGGTTAGCTACGGCACGTCGTTGAAGAGTTATAGGACTTAGAAGTAGAGGGCCTCAACCCCTCCCCCCTCCAGGGATGACCAAAAAAGCCCGGTCTGAATATGGTCAAAAGTGTTATGTTTGGATAACCTTTTTTTTTCGAAAACTGTGTGTTTGCCTAAACCGAAGTAAAATGTTAAGTTTGGACAAACTCCTGTGATTGTTTAAAGTCATGACTGTAAGATGTAAAGTTGAAGGTTTGTAGAAAATCTTGTTTTTTAAGAGACTGTGTATTTGTAATAGAAGTGTCTCTGAAGTGAAGTGTTTGAAGAAAATCCTGTTTCTTTTTCTCGGAACATGTGTGTTTGTAAAAGCCATGACTGTAAGATAAAAAAAATGTAAGATTCGAAGAAAACCCTTTTTTTGTTTCTTTGTAAAAGACGTGTCTAAAAGAAAAAAAAAATTGTTCTCTCTTAGAACCTGTGTGTTTGTAAGAGCCGTGTCTGTGAGATGTAAAATGTAAGGTTTGAAGAAATTCCCCCTTTTTCCTTACGTAACCTGTGTATTTTTAACTAAAAGCCGTCAGTAAGGCGTTAAGTTAAAGGTTTGGTAAAAATTCTCCTTTTTTTCCCGGAAGCTGTGTGTTTGTAAAAGCCATGTCTGTAAAATGTAAAGTGCATGGTTTAGAGAAAATTCTTTGTTTTTTTTCTCAAACCATGTGTGTTTGTAAAAGCCGTGTCTGTAAAGTTTAAAGTTAGAAAAAATCTTTCTTTCTTGTAGCCGGTGTGTTTGCAATAGCCGGTGTGTTTGAAATAGCCGTGTATGTAAGATGTAAGGTGCAATGTTTCGAGAAATTCCTCTTTTTTTCTTCTTTCGGAACCTGTGATTAGTAAAAGCCGTGACTTAGAACCTATGTGTTTGTAATAGCTGTGTCAGTAAGATGTAAATTGTAAGGTTTGCATAGAATTCTTTTTTTTCTCGGAACCTGTTTGTTTGTAAAAGCCGTTGCTGTTAGATGAAAAGTGTAAGGTTCAGTGAAAACTATCTGTTCTCTCTCAGATCCTGTGTGTTTGTAACAGCCGTGTCTGTAAGATGTAAAGTGAAATGTTTGGAGAAAAACTTTTGTTTTACTTTGAGAACATATGTGTTTGTAATAGCCGTGTCTGTAAGATGTAAAGAGTAAGGTTCGAAGTAAATTCTCTTTTTTGCTCCTTCGGAATCTGTTTGTAAAAGCCGTGTCATTAAGATGAAAAATGTAACGTACCGAAAATCCTTCGTTTCTATCTCGGAACCTGTTTGTTTTTAATAACCTTGACTGTAAGATAGAAAGTGTATTGTTTGGAGGAATGTTTTTCTCACGGAACCTATGTGTTTGCATTAGCTGTGTCTGAAAGATAGAAATTGTAGGGTTTCGAGAAAATCCTCTGTTCTTTTTTCAGAACCTGTGTGTTTGTAATATTCGTGTCTGTAAGATGTTAAGTGAAAGGTGTGGAGAAAATCATCTGTTCTATTTTCTCGCAACCTGTGTGTATGTCAAATCTAAAGTGTGTGGTATGGTGAAAGCTCTTCAATCTTCTTTCAGAACCTGTGTATTTGAATTAGCCATGTCTGTAAGATGTGAGGTTTGGAGAAAATCCTCTGTTTTATTTTTTTGCAACCTGTGTGTATGTCAGATGTAAAGTGTAAGGTTTTGGAGAAAGCCCTTCTAATTTTCTTTCAGAACCTGTGTGTTTGTAAAAGCCGTGACTGTAAAATGTAAAATGTAGGGTCTGGGTCAACTCCTTTTTATCTTCAAACTTGTGATTTTGTAATAGCCGTGTCTGTAAGATTTAAAAGTGCCATGTTTGGATAAAATTCTTTGTTTTTTTTGCCAAATTGTGTGATTTTGTAAAATCCCTGTCTGTAAGATGTGAAGTGTGAGGTTGTTTCTTCTCTTGAAACATGTGTCCTTCTTATAGCAGTGTCAGAAAGAGAAAAAGTGTAAGGTTTCGGAAAAATTGTCCGTTTTTTAACTTGCAGTTTGTAATAGCCGTGACTGTAAGATAAAAAGGGATAATGTGTAAATAAAATCCTCCTTTATTGTGGGAACCTATGTGTTTGTAAAATCCGTGTTTGTAAGATTTAAAAGTGCAATGATTGAAAAAAATCCTTCGTTATTTTTTCGGAACCTGTGTGTACGTATGCGAAAGATGCGTCTGTGAGATGTAAAGTTTGGAAAAATTCCCCTTTTTTTTCTCCCGGAACCTGTGTATTTGTGAAAAGGGTGACTTGAGGGCGTTAAGTGTAAGGTTTTAAGAAAATCATCTGTTTTTCTCTTGGAACCTGTGTGTTTGTAATAGCGGTGTCTGTATGATGTAAAGTGTAGGGTTTAACGATAATCCTCGTTGTTATTTTCTTCTCAGAACCTGTGTGTTTGCAAAAGCCGTGTCTGAAAATGTTAAGTGTAGGGTTCAAAGAAAACCCTCCTTTTTTGGTTCTCAGAATCTGTGTGTTTGCAATAGTTGTGTCTGTAAGATGCAAATTGTGGGGTTTGGATAAAATCCTCCGTTTTTTCTTCTTTGAACCTGTGTGTAATATCTTTGTCTGTTAGATGTCAAATCTAAGATTTTCAGTACCTCCTCTGTTTTTTTCTCTCTGAATCTGTGTTTGTTAAAGCCGTGTCTGTAGGATGTAAAGTGTAAGGTTTGGAAAAACTTATCGGTTTTTTTTTTCGGAACCTGTTTGTCTGTAAGAGCCGTGTCTGTAAGTTTAAAAGTGCAATGTTTAAAAAAATTCTTTGTTATTTTGGAACCCATTTGTTTTTAAAAGCCGTGTCTGTATGATTAAATAAAAGTCTAATGTTTGGATTAAATCCTCGGTTTTTTTCTTCGAACCTGTTTGTTTGTAAACGTTGTGTCTAAAAGATGTATGATGCAAGGTTGGGAGAAAATCTTCCGATTTTTTCTCTCGGAACATCTGTGCTTGTAATAGCTGTGACTGTAAAAGGTAAATTGTAAAGATCGGAGAAAATCTCCGGTTTTTTCTCTCGTAACCTTTGTGCTAGTAATAGCTGTGTCTGTAAAATGTAAATTGTAAAGTTTTGAGAAAAGCTCCCGATTTTTTTCTCTCGAACCTTTCTTTGTGCTTGTAATAGCTGTGTCTATAAAATGTAAAATCCTCTTTTTTTAAAACCTGTTGGCTTGTAATAGTCGTGACTGTGAAATTGAAAGCGTGAATAAAATCCTTTTGGGGGGGGGATGTGTGTTTGTAAAATTCGTGTTAGTAATATTTAAAAGTACAATGTTTGGATAAAATCCTTTGTTTTTCTCTGATCCTATGAGCTTGCAAAGCCGTGTTTGTAAGATGTTAAGTGTAAGATTTGGACAAAATCCTCCGTTTTTTTCTCTCCGAGCCTTTATGTTTGTTAATGCCGTGTCTGGTGTCTGGCGTAGGGTTTGGAAAAATGTTCCTTGTTTTTTCTCTCGAAACAAGTGTGTTTATATTAGCTGTGTCCGTAAATTGTAAAGTATAAGGTTTGGAGTAATTTTTTTGTTCTTCTATCGGAACCTGTGTGTTTGTAAAAGCCATGTCTGTAAATAATAAGGTTCGGAAAAATTCTATGTTTTTTTTCTCCATATAGCCGGTGTGTTGGTAATATTTAGTCTGTCTGTGAGATGTAAATTGTAAGGTTTCCATTTTTTTTCAGAACCTGTTTGTTAAAAGCCCTGTCTGTTAGAGCAAAATTGCGAGGTTTAGAGAAAATCGTTTGTTCTCTCTCAGATCCTGTGTGTTAAGGAGAGACGTGTCTGTAAGATGTTAAGTGTAAGGCTTGGAGAAAAAAAGATTGTTTTCCTTTTTCAGAACTTATTGGTTTCTAGAAGCCGTGTCTCTAAATGTTAAATGTAGGATTTGAAGAAAACCCTCCGTTTTTTTCTCAGAATCTGTTTGTAATAGCTGTGTGTGTGAGATGACAAGTGTAAGATTTTTAGTACATCCTATTATTTTTTTCTCTCGGAATCTGTGTGTTTGTTAAAGCCGTGTTTGTAGGACGTAAAGTGTAATGTTTGGATTTTTTCGGAACCTGTGTGTTTGTACGAACAGCTTCTGTAGGTTTAATAGTGTAATGTTTAAAATAATCCTTTGAAATTTCGTGTTTTATTTTTTTATTTTTTAACTCCTTTTTTTCTCTTTGAACCAGTGTGCTTGTAAAAGCCGTGACTGTGAGAAGTAAAGTTAATGGTTTTGGAAAACCCTCCCTTTTTTCTCTGAAGCCTCTGTGTTTGTAAAATCCGTGTCTGTAAGATGTTAAGTGTAATATTTTGAGAAAATCCACATTATTTCTCTCTCCGAGCCTGTGTGTTTGTTACCCCCCCCCCCCCATTATCCAGCCTGGGGGGGTGGGGATAAAAGTGCCCGCGACAACATTGACCTCCTATAGCTCCCAAAAGACTTATGCTAGAACAATAAAACTTGGTGAGATTTCCTAAGATATTGTTGGCAACAATTAAAAAAAAAGATTGGGTTTATGATTATGATTTTTCGTGTTGCCATCGCAACGGGTTTCTGAAAGGCAAATTTGACAAAAATCACTAATTTTGGTTTAACCCTCAAACCACCGTTTGGGGTCAAAATTGACCCCAGACGTATAGTGATGTGTGCCATTATGACATTTCTGGTTGAAAGCAAATTTCCTCTCATGGGTTTATTTGTATTATTATATATCATTTTATATGACGACGCCATGACGTCATTTAGCGCAAATTGGTCGCCATCTTGAATTGTGACAGATGAGGTCATCAAATTAGCATAAATTATGAATATTGAATCTTGAAATTTACGTTGAATTTAAAAGATAACAAGTGTGGTTTGCCAAGAAAACCTTAAAACTTAAATGTTTAAGCCAAAAGTAAAATATTGCGTAATAAATATGCCTGTCAGAATTCCGTTGCCATGGCAACATGAAAATTGATGAACCTTTTTATGCACTTAAATTGCTTGCTACAACATTTTCTCAATAGGGACCAAGTTTGGTGGCCCTAGCATAAGCTATTCAGGAACTGTGTGACATTTAATTTGGTGTGGGAATTAAAAAAAAAACTTACCCGGTCTCAATAGCGTTATTGCAAAATGTGGTCCTCATGATCATTTGCATAGATTATGATAATGAGCTAGAACCATTATTACCAAATCATTTAAAAATGTCGCAAATAGATTGTTGAAGCTATACATATATAAAAATCACAAAAGAGTGACAAAAAATTGTATTTGTACAAAACGCTACGGTAATCTACGTTACAAAAAAAGGTACGGAGGTTTGAGGGTTAAACAAAGGGATTTTAAGATTTTCCTGCTAAACTAAACTTCTCTTCATATATCTTTAATATCTAACAAATCTAGGTTGAACATTTATAATTCAATTTTCGTAAATTATGCTAATAATGGTCAAAATCCAAGATGGCCGACAATATCATGATGAAAAGTATAACAAGCTTATTTTCACTCAGATTTCATCACTAATTGGTATTTTCTTACAGAAAACATTCATATGAACGTTTTTAATCCATTTTCATGAGGTTTTAGCGTTATATGTTGAAAAAAAAAGAAAAAAAAAATCTTGAAAAATTTAAGGTTGATAATCCAAGATGGCGGATAGCTAAACTTTGATGACGTCATTCTATGACGTCATTTTGATCTCGTTCCGTTGGCTTTTGACAACAGAAGTCTTATTACACTTAAATATTATTAAAAAAACCTTTATTTGTAATTTTTTGAGTGAGATATTTAGGTATTCTCGGAATTAATGGTAATTAGGTATCATGGTGTCTGGTTTAGGGTTTGGAAAAAATATACCTCTGTTTTTTTTCTCTCTCGAAACAAGTGTTTTTGTATAAGCTGTGTCTGTAAGATTTGCGATGTTTAAAGTGTAAGGTTTGGAGTAAACTCACTGTTCTTCTCCCGGAACCTGTGTGTTTGTAAACCGTGTCCCTAAGGTGTCAAGTGCATGGTTCTCTCTGTTTTCTTTCCGAGCCTGTGTGTTTATAAAAGACGTGTCTGTTATATGTAAATCGTAAGGTTTGGAAAAACCCTACATTTTCTATCCAAGCCTGTGTGTTTGCAATAGCCGTGTCTGTAAAATAATAAGTGTAGTGTTTGCAGAAAATCCTCTGTTTTTATCGTGGAACTTGTATGTTTATAAAAGCCATGTCTGTAAGAGTTGAAGTGTAAGGTTTGGAAAAAGTCCTCTGTTTCTCTCAGAACATGTGTGTTGGTAATAGCCATTTCTGTAAGGTGTAAAGTGTAAGGTTTTAAGTTATGTTTTACTTCTAGAACTTGACAGTGTGTGACTATAACATGTAAACTGTAGGGTTTGAAGAAAATCCTCTTTTTTTCTCATAACTGTTGTGTTTGTAAAAATCCTGTCCGTAAGATGTAAAATGTAATGTTTGGAGATAATCCTCCGTTCTTTCTCGGAACCTGCGTATTTCTACAAGCCGTGACTGTAAGATTCGCAGAGTAATGTATGAAAAAAAATTCTTTGTTTTTCTTTCGGAACGTGTGTGTAGGTAATAGCTGTGTCTCTGAGATTCAAAGAGTAATTTTTTGAGAACATTATCTGTTTTTCTCTTGAAGCCTGTCTGTAGTTAATAGCCGTGTTTGTGATATTAAAAGTGCAATGTTTAACCCGATTTGTGTTTTTGTAATAGCCGTCTCTGTAAGATGTTAAGTGCAAGGTTTGAAGAAAATCCACCGTTTTTTTTCTCGGTGTTTTTGTAATAACTGTATCTGTAAGATGTAAATTAAAAGGTTTGGATTTTTTTTCTCGGAACCTGTGTTTAGGTTATAGCCGTGTCTGTGAGATGTAAAGTTAAAGCTTTGGAGAAAATCCCCCCTTTTTTCTCTCGGAACCTGTTTGTTTGTAAAAGTCGTGTTCCTTTAGATGTAAAGTGTAAGGTTTGGAAATAATCCTCTTTTTTTTTTAGAACCTGTGT
>NC_049979.1:30693313-30699711 GCF_000003815.2 Branchiostoma floridae
GTCTGTATAATGTAAATTGTACGGTTTGGAGAAAACCCTCTGTTTTTTTTCTCGTATTCTATATTTTTGCATTTGCCGTGTCTGTAAGATGTGAAGTGTAAGGTTTGGAGAAAATCCTTTTTTTTACTTTGGAACCTGTATGCTTGTAAAGTAGTGTTTGTAAAATGTAAAGCTTAAGCTTTGTAGAATATTCTTTTTTTTTCTCTCGGAACCTGTATGTTTGAAAAGCCGTGTCTGTAAGATGCAAAGTGTAAAGTTTTGAAATAATCCTCTGTGTTTTTTTTTCCGAACCTGTGTGTTTGTAATAGCCGTGTCTGGAAATGTAAATTGTAAGGTTTGCAGAAAACCCTATGTTTGTGTTTTCTCGGATTCTATATGTTTATAATAGCCACGTCTGTAAGATATAAAGTGTAAGGTTTGGATTACATCCTCTTTTTTTTCTATTTCGGAACCTGTGTGTTTATAATATCAGTGTTGATAAGACTTAAAGTGTAAGGTTTTTAAAAAAAAAGCTGTATGTATAAGCCGTGTCCGTAAGATGTACGTGCATGGTTCGGAGAAAATGTCCGTTTTTTTTCTCCAAGCCTATGTGTTTGTAAAAGCGGTGTCTGTAAAGTTTGAGGTTTGGAAAAAATCCTATGTTGTTTATCCAAGTTTTTGTATTTTCCTCCTTTATTTAATACGGCTCATTGTACGATCACCAAATCTGCACGGAATGTTTTGCTAATCGAGTTTTATAATTCCTAATTTTTAAAAATCTTTATGACGTAATATGACGTTATTATGACATCACTTATTGATTTTTTTGCTAAAACGGGGATTTCCCATAATACCTCAATCAAAAAGTTACCAATAAATACTACTTATCAATATTTAAGTGTTTTAAGACTTCTGTTGTCAGAAAATGACGTCACATGACGTCTAATAACGTCATACAATGACGTCATCTGTAGTTTAGCTATCCACCATCTTGTATTATTAACCTTAAATGTCTTAACCCTCAAGCACCCGACCTTCTTTTGCGACTAAAATGACCGAGTGGGGTCATTATCATAATTTATGCAAAAGATCAGAAGGACCATCTTTTGCACTAAACCTATTCTGACCAGAGAGGGGAATTTTGATGCCCTCAGCAATCTTTATGTCGCATAGCTCATGAACGGCTACTGCTAAAGCTACGAAACTTGGTATTATATCACTAAATATTGTTAGCAAAATGTTTTTGTCAATAAAGTAAATTTATCATTATTTGGGGTTGCCATGGCAACGGAATTATGACAGGCATATTTTTGCCAAAATTTGCCAAAAAGGTTTTCTTGGTAAACAATGCTTGTTTTCTTACAACAGTAAAATTCTATGAAATTCAATGCTATTTTCATGATTTAAAATTTATGATTTATGCTAATTTAATGACGTCATTACTCAAAACCCAATATGGCCGCCCTTGTTAGCTAAATGACGTCATAATGTCGTCATATTTTATGGTGATGACACAAGTTTTTATGATGATTTAGTTTTACATGTTTGTTATCTTCTGAAAGTTCGAAAGGTGATACGATAAGTAGTTAGGGAGTGAGACTCAAATGTTTGTTTTAAGAGCTGCACTTTTTTGCTGGGGTCCGTTTGGAACCCAGATGGACTGATCACGGACTTTCTTTATAGCTTCCACAGTATTGTACCAATCTTAATAAAAACTTAGGAGAAGATATATTGGCTGACAAAGTCACGGAATGAATTTTTCTTCAGATCAAAAATGTTCAAATGGTACTTCAAAGTTTACGCCTTGGGTCCAAATGGACCCTCCTCGGATGTTTGAGGGTTAAATGTCTTAAGATACATTTTTTCAGCACATAACGCTAAAACCCCATGGAAATAGATTAAAACGTTCAGATGAATGTTTTCTGTAAGAATATACCAAGTAGTGATGAAGTCCGAGTGAAAATAAGCTGGTTATACTTTTCATAAAGATATTGGTAGCCATCTTGGATTTTGAGCAATTACGTCATCTCATTAGCACAATTTATGAATATTGAAATATAACTTTTCAACTAAGATGTGTAAGACATTAAAGATATTTGAAAAAAAGTTAAGTTAAGTTAAGCAAGAAAATCTTAAAATCCCATTGTTTAAACCAAAATTAGCGATGTTTGTAAAATTTGACTTTCAGTAACCCGTTACCATGGCAACACGAAAAATTATAAACTTACTTCATTTTTTATATTGTTGCCAACAATATTCTAGGAAAATTCTCCAAGTTTTGATGTTGTAGCTCAAGCCGTTCGGGAGTTATACGACGTCAAAGTTGGCGCAGGCACTTTAAGCCCCCCCCCCCTCCACCTAGTTGTAAATTGTAAGGTTTGAGGAAATCCTCTGTTTTTGTCTTGGAACATGTGTGTTTGTAAAAGCCATGACTGTAAAATAGAAAATGTAAGTTTTTTTTTGGAAAACTCTATGGGTTGTTTTCCCGTAACCTGTTTGTAAAAGCCGTGTCTGTAAAAGGGAAAGTGTAATAAGGTTTAGAGAAAATCATTTTTTTTTTCTCTCAGGCTCGAACCTGTGTATTTGTAAGAGCCGTGTCTGTAAGATGTAAAGTGTAAGGTTTGGAGAAAATCCTCTTTTTTTTCAGAACCTGTGTTTGTAATAGCTATGTCTGTAAAATGTAAAGTGTAAGGTTTGGAGAAAACCCTCTGTTCTTTCTCAGATTCTGTATGTTTGTAATAGCCGTGTCTGTAAGATGAAAATTGTAAGGTTTGGAGAAATTCTCCCTTTTTTCTTTCGGAACCTGTGTATTTTCAAAAGCCGTTTCTGTTAGACGTTAAGTGTAAGGTTTGGAAAAACTTCTCTTTTTTCACGGAATCTGGGTGTTTGTAAAAGCCCCGTCCGTGAGATTTAAAGTGCATGGTTCAGAGAAAATTATGTGTTTGTCTGTGTGTTTGTAAAAGGCTCGTTTTCATTTAAATGTCGAATTACAAATTATACACAGCATCACTGGTTCCTTCATTTTTCCAACCCCCATTATGTTTTACAAAAGATGAACCACAGCATTCGTATTGGTTGATGACTTAGAAGATTATTATAGCCACGGCTGGGATGTCACACCCTTAAAAATGGCTATCGCCTGAGAAGAAACGAAGAATGTAAAAATTCAGTTTCCAGAATGATTGTTCGGCTGGTGAAACCAGCTACCCAGGCCCTCTGTCTGATCACGTCAGATCGCTCCTGTCACTGATCTTGGAGGCTGTGTAAGGTGGTTCATGCCTGTCGCCAGATTCGGTAACAAACGTTACCACCACGAGTGCGATAGTTGCCACGGTTATATTTTCCACATATACGACTAGAAATGACCGTTTTTGTGACGCTGTAATGTTTTTCTGGCTTTCTAAAGAAACAAGAAAAGGTTGTTGACTGTCATTTGTATCCCACCTTGCTTAACAAATTGTTGTACAGAAATGACTGTAACAAACGTTACCATTGTTCAAAGCTTTCTATTTGACATGGTGTAAAAAAGCTGCCCACTTTTTAAAAGTCCCTAGGGACATCCACTTATACCTAGATGATGTAGTCAATAAGGTAAGTCCTTTCGAAGAAAACAGGGTAAATTCTACTGTTGTAACAAATGTAACCGGTAACGTTTGTTACCTGCCCTGTAATGCATTACTAATGGGAGCGAAAATAATAAGTTGCAATGTTTTGCTTTCTTAGCCCCAGAACGGCTTGCGCTAGAAAAACCAAAATTGGTGACCTTTCCTAGAATCTTGTTGCCAAGAATTAAAAATCGTGTTAGTAGCCGTGTCTGTGAAATGTAAAAGTTCAAGGTGTGCTTGTAATAGCTGTGTCTTTAATATGTAAATTGTGAGGTTTGAAGAAAGTCCTCCATTTTTATTTTGGAACCTGCGTGTAGGTAATAGCCGTGTCTATAAGAGGTGAAGTGTAAGGTTTGGAAAAAAAATCCTGTTTTCTCTCAGAAGCTTTGTGTTTAAAATGGTCTTGTTTGTAAGTTTGAAAGTATATTTAAAAAAAATCTTGCGTTTTTCCTCGGAACATGTGTAATCTTTTAAAAGACATGTCTGTAAAAAACAGTCTTATATTTGGATTGAATCCTCCTTTTGGCGGAACCTGTGTGTTTGTAAAAGCGGTGTCAGATGTAAGTGCAAGTTTTGGAGAAAATCCACTTTTTTTCTCTCAGAACATTTTAGTTTGTAAGAGCCGTGTCTGTAAGATAGAAATTGAAAATGTTTGGAGAAACCCCCCCCCCCCCTTTTTTCCGAACCTTTGTGTAAAAGCCATGTCTGTAAGAGGTAAAGTGTAAGGTTTGGAAAAAATCCTGTTTTCTCCTGTGATTTGTAATAGCCGTGTCTTTAAGATCCTAGAAGTGTAAGGTTTGAAGAAAATCGAGAAAATCCAGTTTTTTTTTCTTTCGAAACCTATGTGTTTGTTAAAGCCGTGTCTGTAAGATGTAAAGTGTAATGTTTGGAGAAAGTCTGACGTTTTATTTTCTACGTTTTCGTTTTCTAATAGCCTTGACTATAAGATTAGAAGAGTAATGTTTGAAAAAAGATCCTCTGTTTTTCTCTCAGAAACTGTGTGTTTGTAATAGCCATTTTTGAACGATATGAAATTTAGGGCTATGAAACAATCCTCCATTTTTCGCGGAACCTGTGTGTTTGTAATAGCCGTGTGTGTAAAGATGTAAAGTTCAAGGTTCGTAGAATATTCACCTATTTTTCTCTTTGAACTTAAATGATTTCAATAGCCGTTAAGAAAGCTTTTCTTTAGAAGGAAACCCGTAAAGAAATAATTTTTCTTAAGTTTTAACCCTCAAACCACCGTAGCTTTTTTGTGACGTAGATTACCGTAAGGGGTCAAAACTGACCCCAAAACGTTTTGTACAAATAGAGTTTTTGTGTGACTCTTTTTGTGATTTGTATATATGTATGTTTCATCAATCTATGTCGGACAACTCTGAAGTGATTAGGTGAGAATACTCCAAGCTCATTATAATGATTTATGCAGAAGATGATGAGGACCACATTTTGCACCAACTCTATTTAGACCGGGAAGGAGGTTTCTGATGCCTGTACCAACTTCAATTCCGTATAGCGCCTGAATGGCTTACGCCAGGGCCACCAAACTTGGTATTTTTTCAGAAAAAGTTAATAGCAAACATTTTGAGTGAACAAAATATGATCATCATTTTTCATGTTGCCATTGCAACGGAATTCTGACATATTCATTACGAAATTTTTCAATTTTGTATTAAACATTTAAGTTTTAAGGTTTTCTTGGCAAATATGAGTTGTTTATCACATCTTATAAAGTTCAACGTAAATTTCATGACTCAGTTTTCTTAATTTATGCTAATTTGATGACGTCATCGGTCAAAATCCAAGATGGCGGCTGATATTACCTCGATGACGTCTTAATGTCGTCATATAACATGATAATGGCACAAAAGTTGTTACAATAATTTGGGCTTACATATACATCATTCTCTGAAAATTTCGTGATCCTATAATAAGTAATTTAGGTGTGAGTCGCAAAAATGTGTTAAAAAATGCTTGGGTCAGTTTTGACCCCACTGGACCATGCATTAACTTTCTAGGATAACTTAATCAACAATGAGCCGATCTCGGTAAAAACGTCGAGAAGTTATAAGACATATATACAAACAAACTCTTGGAAGGAAAATTGTTTTCGACCAGAAATGACATAATGGCACACATTGATAGTGGTTTGAGGGTTAAAGAATGTACTCGCTTTTTTATCCCGGAACCTGTGTGTATGTAATTGCCGTGTCAGTAATATGTAAAGCATAATTATAAGGTTTGGAGAAAATCATCTGTTTTTTTTTACGGAACCTGTGTGTCAGCAATTGCCGTGACTGTAATATTAAAATATTAATGATTGAATAAAATCCTTCTATTTTAAGAACCTGTGTGTTTGTAATTACCGTGGCAGTAAAATGTAAAGGGTAAGGTTTGAAGAAAATCCTCTTTTTTTTCAGAACCTGTGTGTCTGTAATTGCCGTGACTGTAAGATTAACCCTCAAGCACCCGACCTTTTTTTGCGACTAAAATGACCGAGTGGGGTCCAAACGGACCCCAAAATGTTCTGTTCATAAAATCTCAGTACAATTTCTGATCGGCGATCATTGTATGGTTTATTGGTTTTATTTCATGGTTTTATTGCTAGATCAAATTTGTTTATTAATATCATTAACATCCTGTGTAATTTTAAGTCACATTTCAAATCAAATACTCATAATTTATACTAATTTAATGATGTCATGGGTCAAAATCCAAGATGGCGGACAATGTCATTTTCAACGATGAATACATGTAATTTTTGCTAAAATACCGTCAAAATCTTTTATTTTCTTACAAAAGACAATCACTTGA
>NC_049979.1:30699903-30704524 GCF_000003815.2 Branchiostoma floridae
CAGTTTGTTCATACATATATGTATAGCGGAAATTTCATATTTTGACGATTTTAGCCCAAAATATGACATTGTGACGTCATAATTACGTCATATTACGTCATAATGATACCAAAAATACAGGAAATATAAAACTTTACTAGTACATCATTCCCTCCAAATTTGGTGATCGTAACCGAAGCCGTTTTGAAATTACGAAGGGGGGGTCAAAAGGGCCCCCCTTGGTCCCAGGAATCCCCAAAAAGCCTGGTCTAGATAGGGTTAAGGTTTAGAGAAAATCATCTGTTTCTTCTCTTGACTCATGTGTGCTTGTAATAGGCGTTTCATAAAGATAGAAAGTGTAACGTTTTGGAAAAATCCTTCGTTTTTTCGGAACTTGTAAGTTTGTAATATCGGTGACTGTAAGATTAAAAGAGTAATGTGTGTATAAAATCCACCCTTTTTGTAGAAACCTTTGTGTTTGTAAAACCCGCGTGTAAAAGATTTAAAATGGTAGTGATTGTATAAAATCCTTCGTTTTTCTCGGAACCTGTGTGTATGTAAAAGCCGTGTCTGTAAAATGTATGATGCAAGGTTTGAAGGAAATCCTCCTTTTTGTTGTTGTAGCAGGTGTGTTTGTAAAAGCCGCCTGTGTGATATGTAAGGTGTGATGTTTGGAGAAATTCCCCTTTTTCTCTTTTGGAACCTGTGTATTTGTAAATGCCGCGACTTAAGGCGTAAAGTGCAAGGTTTGATGAAAATCCTGTTTTTTTGTCTTTGAACCTGTGTGTTTGTAATAGCTGAATCCGTAAGATGTAAATTGTAAGGTTTGCAGAAAAAAGTGTAATGTTCGGAGGAAATCCTATTTTTTTTCTTTTTCTCGGAACCTGTGTGTTCGTTAAAGCTATGTCTGTAAGACAAAAAAAAGTAAGGTTTCTAGAAACCCTCTGTTTTTTTTGTTGCAACCTGTTTGTTTGTAAAAGCCGTGTCTTTTAAAAGTAAAGTGTTAGGTATAGAGAAAATGATCTGTTCTGTCTCAGAATCTGTCTATTTGCGGAGAAAACGGAGAAAATAGAGAAAATCCTGTTTAATTTTTCTCGGAACTCGGGTGTAGGTAATAACCGTGCCAATAACATTTTAAGTGCATGGTTTGGAGGAAATTATCTGTTGTTATTTTTTTCTTGGAACCTGTGTGTTTGTAATAGCCGTGGCTGTAAGATGTAAAGTTTTAGGTTTGGAAAAAAATCCGTCTTTCGTTCTCTCGGAACCTCTGTGTTTGTAATAGCCGTGTCTGTAATAGGTGAAGTTAAGTGTTTGGAGAAAATACTCTGTAAGATAGAAAATGCAAGGTCTGGAGAAAACCCTCTTTTTTTTCTCGTAACCTTTGTGTTGGTAAAAGCCGGGTCTGTAAGATGTAAGGAAGAAAAAAAAATCGAGAAAATACCTTGTTTTTTTTCGGAACCTGTGCTTTTGTAAAAGCTGTGTCTGTATGATAAAGTGTAATGTTAAATGAAATTCACCGTTCTTGTTTTTTTTTATTCTTTATTATTCTAAATTGAATACAAAATACATCAGCTTAGTTTTTGTAGTCTATTGAAAGCCAAAAGCCGGCAAGGGATTCTTGGCTGTTGTCGAAAACAACCTAGAATGTAGCTTTGTGCTAATTACTGACTACTACAGAGTTTCTAAACAGAGTTTCTTAACACAGCAAAATGCAGAGTAAGCCTGAAAGGGCCACCAGCGAATCTCCCCTAGCTAATTGTTCTCCTGCAGTTTAGATATCCGCCATTTTGGATTATCAATCTTAACCCTTAAGCACCCGATCTATTTTTGCGACTAAAATTACCGAGTGGGGTCCAAACGGACCCCAAAATGGTTTGTGCATAAAATCTCAGTACCATCTTTTATCGGCGATCATTGTTTATACATTGTTTCGTCAATGTAAGAGAAAGATTTTGAGATTTAAGGTGTTGCTAATTCCAAGCCATTATCATAATTTATGCAAAAGTTCAGAAGGGCCAAAATTTGCACTAAACCTATACTGACCAGATAGGGGAATTTTGAGGCCCTCAGCAACATTTATGTCGCATAACTCATGAACGGCTAGAGCTAAAGCTACGAAACTTGGTATTTTATCACAAAATATTGTTTGCAAAAGTTTTTGATCAATAAAGTAAGTTTATCATTTTTGGAGTTGCCATGGCAACCATATTCTAACAGGCATAATTTTGCCAAAATCTGACAATTTCAACAAGGTTTTCTTGGTAAACTACACCTGTTTTCTGACAATAAAATTCAAGATCCAAGATGGCCGCCCTTATTAGGCAAATTACGACATAATGTCGTCAAATTACATGTTGATGACACAGAATTTTTTTCTGAGGATATAGGTTTATATTCTTATTATTGTCTAAAAGTGTGGTAGTCATACTATAAGTGGTTAAGGAGTTAGCCTCCAAAGTTTGTTTTAAAAACTGCACATTTTTGCTGAGGTCCGTTTGGACCCCAGAGCGACTGAACACAAACTTTCTTTATAATTTCCACATTATTGTATCAATCTTTGCGAAAACTTTTAGGAGAAGGTATAACACATATTGACTGACAAAGTCACGAAAGGATTCCGATCAAAAATGTTCAAATGGCACTTCAAAATGTACGCCTGGAGTCCAAATGGACCCCACTGGGGTGTTTGAGGGATAACTTATAGCCGTGTCTGTAACATGTAAAGTGCAACTCTTTTTGTTCTCCGAGCGTATGTGTTTGTAATAGCGTGTCTGTAAAGTGTCAATTGTAAGGTTCGGATAAAATTCTTTTTTTGTCCGTGACTGTGTATTTGTTATTGCCGTGTCTCTGAAATGATAACCGAAGTGTTTGGAGAAAATTCTCTTTTTTTCTCTGAACCATAGCTTGTACACTGCCAAAAATGCTTTTTCTTGTTTTGCTTCCTCACAGAAAATGTTTCCTACATGAAAATAATTATTCTGTTCCTTAGAAAACTTTAAATAACTGTGCTGCTCCATGGGGCAACCATAATTTTGCTTGTCAAATTTTAGAGACGATTTGAGATTTGTTTCCTTGTATTTCCGAAAATGATTCCTTTTTTATCATGTTTTATTCCTCACATTTTTTAACATTTTTTTTTCTATCCTCACAGAAAATTGTCTTCCAGGAAGAAAAAGTCATTGTATTTCTTGTTGAATCTTCTTATAAAAAAACAAGAATTTCTACAATTTTTTCTTGCCTCATTAAGAAGAAGATTTTGCCTATAACTCATGTAAGAATTGTCCATGGGGTAAGCAAAAAAAAATGGCAGCGTAAAAGCCGAGTCTGTAAGCTTTAAGTGCAATGTTTGGAGGAAATCCTCCGTTTTTTTTCTCTCACAGCCTGTGTGTCTGGAACGGTTGATAAAAAGTAATGTTTAAAAAAATCCTCTTTTTTTCGGAACCGGTGTGTTTGTAATAGCCGTGTCTGTAGGATGGTAAGTGTAAGGTTAGGATAAATTACTCCGTTTTTTTAGTTGGACCGCGTAGCACGGTGGTATCGTGTTCGCCTCGGAACCGAAAGGTTGCGGGTTCGAATCCGACTGCCATGTTACCGATCTTGCGCCCTTGGGAAACACGGCTTTCCTCACTTTACTCATGTGAAAATAAGTACCTAGCTTCGGCTTGGGCAGTCCCTCGGATAGGACGTTAAATGGAGGTCCCAAGTATGGGGAGAGCCACACCCAATGCCCGTTAAGAACCCACACACGTGCGATGGTGCGGTATGTGTTGGTGCAAATTCTTCTGTTGGGAGTTGGTGGTTCACTTCAAATCACCCGGATGGAGACCTGCGAACCTCTGTCTTGTATCAGCCACGTGGTGATTTACATCATTCAACCAGACGGGAGACCTGGTGCATTCCCGTCTTGTAATTAGCCAGCGAAAGGGTAATACTATGTCACCCCGTAAGTGGCGGTATAACCCCGTCGTGTGTAAACATGTGCGAACATGTGCGATCACGTCGACCGATGATGATGATGATGATGACTCCATTTTTTAACCTGCTGTTTGCAATAGCCGTGACTGTAAGATTTAAAGAGGTAATGTGTGAATAAAATCCTCATTTCTTGTGGGAACCTGTGTGTTTGTAAAAGCCGTGTCTGTAAAATGTAAAATTTGGAGATACTCCAGGAACCTGCGTATTTGAAAAAAAAAAGTGTGAATTTAAGTCGTTAAGTGTAAAGTTTAAAAAAAAATACTCTGTTTTTCTCTTGGAACCTGTGTGTTTGTAACAGCCGTGTCTGTAAGATAGAAAGTGAAGGTTTGGAGTAAATTCTCCGGGTCTTTTTTTTAGAACCTGTGTGTTTGTATTAGCCATGTCTGTAAGATGTAAGGTGCAAGGTTTGGAGAAAATCCTCTGTTTTTCCCTCGGTCAGATCCTGCGTGTTTGTAAAAGCCGTCACAGTAAGATGTTAAATGTAAGGTTTGGATAATTTTGTTTTTGTTTTTATCACCTTACCCATGAGTTTGTTATAGCCGTGTTTTTAAGATTGTTTTTTTTTTCTTGTCATATTTTATTCACAAGTTATAAATTACAAAACATTCAAGATAATCACTTAAAACTAAACACAATCATTATAGAATATTTACACGAGCATTCCCTT
>NC_049979.1:30704939-30711559 GCF_000003815.2 Branchiostoma floridae
CATCAGAACTTGCAATGAAAATGTTTACATATACAATATTTAAACTTACACATACCAACCTAAACATAAAAACATTAAATACAACATACAAACATCAAAAAGCTCATTCACATACATGATCATCCGTGGATTTCTGTGCAGGGTTTTCCGGGTTTCAATTTTACACATATCAGAAAATTACATAAATATTACTCAAACATTCCCATAATTGCAACAAAATGAAAAGATTTTAAAATACCAGACAAGAAATCACAAATAAAGACACATCAAATATACATAGAGATACCACAATCTTAGCATTATCAATCTCACAAAAACATCAGAACGTGCAATGTTTACATATACAATATTAGACTGAAACATAAAAACCTAGAACATAAGAACATTAAACACCACATAAAAACATCAAAAAGCTCTTGCACATTCATGAACATCACATCAGTATTACAGACACAAATAGATAAATAAATAAAGCCATTCTTACATCAAGCATACAATTTGCAACACACAAACCTTAGAAATTACAAAAGCTACAGGTTACACAATAAGACATGATCACCCTTATAAAACAATAGAGCAAACAAGAAGACTGCTGCCATCACTCATCCAGAAATGAGACGAAACAACCAAAAAAAAAAACAACAACAAACAGGCTAAAGCAACCTTAGCTAAACAGTGATCAGTGGCACTGTACAACATAAACATCAAAATAACATCTAATTCCATAAACAGAAAAATTTATATTTACTAGTTTAAAGCATCACATAATGGACACTGACAGGTGGAGAGCAACAAAACTCACTAAGCATCTTCAACAGTCAAGAATATTCTTACCTTGAATCTATACAATGCCAAATATGTGTGCCATTCCAAACATCCCTGAGAAACATATTAAAAAGGTCATCTTTCAGTAATTTCACCTCGTTATCTTTATATTGTATCCATGATTTGAAAATAGCAAATTTTGCTAAAGTCACAACTTTGTTTACAAAAAGGCTCACCTTTGACCTATATTCATAACCTAGAAAAATAGTTGATTTGGTAATCTTAACTCTAACCCCCTTGTGAAATAAAAAGTATTCTATCTTCTGCCAGAAATGTTTCAGTCGTTTACATTCCACAAACATGTGTACATAGTTTTCCTCTACATTACATATCCCACAAGTAGGTCTGTATACTTTACCTGTCTGATCTTTTATTTCCCATTTATTTAATTTATATTTGCAAGGCAGTATTTGATGTAACAGTTTAAAGTTGAATTCTCTAAGCTTGTTCTCTTTAATGTCTACAGTTAGCCCTTTCCATATTAGCTGTTTATTCAATACAATAACATGTAGCAGTTCCCCTAAGTTATCAATACTCTTTCTCTCTGTAAATATCTGCTTATTTAAATGGTTGTATACAGTTTTAGATGTAGCCTTCTCTACTGGTATAAATTTATCTTGAAGCAATCCAATTTGTGTTGGTTGAGATTCTAGTTTATTTTGTTGGTTAGAGTACTGAGCTAATTTTGTTTTCCATTCTTTTGGTATCGCATTAAGAAGGTTATTGTGCTCAGCCAAAAAGTTTTTGGTATCGCTTAATTTTTCCAATAGTGTCCTTGCTAATATAAAACTACCACCAGGAAAGATATCTTTAATCTGAATCAGGCCTCCATTTATCCAGTTTTCATAAAATAAAGTTTTTCTCTTTAAAGTGATATTATGATTACCCCAAATTACTTCATTCAGTATTTCCTCTAATGTCTGAGGTTGTTTAGTTAACCCCCCTCCTGCTTTATGCCAAGCAAGGACAACAGCTTTATAGAAGTTGGGTAATGTTGGGATTTCTGGACAATGATCTTTAGATAGGAAATTCATTCTAAAAATCAAATTATCATCACCATAATATTTAAGGTAAAAGCTGGGAATCAATTTCCACTGGGCCATAGGTCCACTACAAAGTCTCCTGACCCATGAAGCCAATAGACCCTGAATCTGACTTCTAACATTAACCATTTTTATTCCACCTTCACAGTAGTCTCCAATTATACAGCTTCTAGAGATTTTATCCTGTTTATTATCCCAAAGATAGTTCCATAATGTCCTCTCTATCTGTCTTATTGCCCATTCTGGGGTATCTATATTCATGAAGTTGTAAATTAGTTGGGCCAATGCAAGTTGTTTAATGACAACTACTTTACCATATAGGGTTAGTTTTCTACTTTTCCACAAGTTAAGTGTATTCTTTAGCTTCTCTATTTTCTTTTCCCAATTTAGGAGTTCACATGCATACACTTGGGTTATGGCCAAAGTAAACACCAAGTGCTTTAATGGGTTCTTTTGTCCAATCTAAGTCTAAGACTCTTTTATTTTTTTTCTCCCACACACCTATCCACATAGCCTGGGTTTTAGATTTATTAAGTTTAGTTCCTGCTACCTTACTAAATTCTGTTATAACCTCTACTGCACTTATTATTGAATTTTCATCTCCTAAGATGAATGTTGTGTCATCAGCTACCTGGCTTATTTTAATTTCCTCACTACCCTCATTATGCGGAACTAAGATTCCCTTTATATCTTTAGTGGTTCTAATCTTGGTGGCCATAATTTCTGTCACTAGTATGAACAGCAGACAAGATAATGGGCAACCCTGCCTTATACCTCGGCTTAATTCTATAGGCCCTGATATCCAGCCGTTATTTAATATATTACAGCATGTATCTGTGTATAGTATTTTTATCCATTCTATAAATGTAGGGCCAAAGTTAAAGTTGTGTAGAGTTTTGTACATGAAATCTCTATTTACAGAGTCAAAGGCTTTCTCAAAATCCAAGAACAATAGAGCTCCAGTCATTTTTTCGTGCTTAGAATAGAAAATGATGTCATTTATTAATCTGATATTTTGTCCAATGAAACGCCCTTTAATATATGCCGTTTGACTTTGGTTTATAAGTTTTGGAAGTATCTTTTTAACTCTATTCGCTAAGGTAAAGGCTATAATTTTGTAGTCACAGTTAATTAGGCTTATAGGTCTCCAATTCTTTAAAAGGTACAATTCATTTTTCTTATGTAACAATTTTAGGAGTGCTGTTCTTTGTGAGTAAGTCATTCTTTTGTTTTGATAACCCTCTAAAAATAATTTGTGTACTAGGGGCCCTAAGCTACTCCAAAAATGTTTAAAGAATTCAGAAGGAAGTCCATTGGGCCCTGGGGCTTTATTATTTTTCATTCCATTTAGAGCTTGTTCACATTCTTCTAAGGTTATTGGTTTATCTAATTCATTTCTCTCATCATAATTTAGTGTACAATCTAATGATATATCTGACAGGTATTTATCTACATTATCTGGATTAATATCATCCTGACTATATAGGTCCTTATAGAAGTTTACAGCTTCTGCTAGAATTTCATGCTGATCAAAAATGTCCCTGTCTCCTTGTTTTAGCATATCTATGTTTGATTTAGTTATATTTTTCCTCTCTAGATTGAGAAAGAATTTGGAGCATTTTTCCCCCTCTTTAATCCATTTTGCTCTAGACCTTATGTAGGCTCCTTTTGCCCTTGTTTCATATAATTTGTCTAGCTGTAATTTTACCCTTTCTAATTTATTTCTAGTTGATAAATCTGCCTCACTATCCTCATTTTCTAGAACTTCAGTTAGTGTTTTAATTTTGGTTATTATATCATTTTCCTCTTGTCTACTTTTAACAGCTCTCTTCTTACAGTAAGAAATGGAGAACTCTCTAATTCTTACATAGCATAATTCCAAAATTAAACCAGAGGGTAATTCAGACGTGTTTTTAAGATTGTGCCATGTTTGGATAAAATCCTTTGTTTTTTCTCAAAAGTGTGTGTTTGTAAAACCCCCGTGTTTAAGATGTGTAAAGTGAACGGTTTGGAAAAAAATCTCTTTTTGTTTCTTTCAGAACCTGTGTGGTTGTAATGGACATGTCCGTAAGATGTAAAGTGTAAGGTTTAAAGAAAATTCTTTTTTTTTCTCGATACCTGTGCGTTTCTAATAGCTGAGGCTGCAATATTACAAGAGTAATGTTTGAGAAAAAAATCATTTTTTTTTCTCACGGATCCTGTGTGTTTGTATCTGCCGTGTCTGAAAGATAAAAAGTGTAGGGTTTGGAAAAAACATTCTCCCTTTTCCCACCAGAACCTATATTCAAATAGTAGCCGTGTCTGTGAGGCGTTAAGTGCAAGGTTTGTAGAAAATGCACTTTTTTTCTTGGAACCTGTGTGTTTGTAATAGCTGTGTCTGTAAGATGTTTATTGTAAGGTTTGAATTAAATCCTCCTTTTTTTTCTTGGAACCTGTCTGTAGTTAATAGCCATGTACGTTAGAGGTACAGTGTAAAGTTTGGAGAAAATCCTGTTATCACTTACAAGTGCAATGTTTAAAATAATCCTGCGTTTTTGGAACCTGTGTATTTTTCAAAAGCCATGTCTGTAAGATAAACAGTCTAATATTGAGATTAAATCCTTATTTTTTTTCAAAACCTGTCTGTTAGTAATTGTCGTGTCTGTAAAATGTAAGGTGCAACGTTTGGAAAAAAATTTTTTTTTTTTTTCTCTCGGAAACCTTTGCGTTTGTAAGAGCTATGTCTGTAAGATGTAAAGTATAATTTTTGGAGAAAATCCTCTTTTTTCTTTCGGAGCCTGTGTATTTTTAAAAGCCGTGTCTGTAAGATGAAAAGTCTAATGTTTGGAGAAAATTCTCATTTTTTTCTCGAAACCTTTCTGTTTCTAATAGCCGTGACTGTAAGATTGGAAGAGTAATGTTTGAAAAAAAATCCTCTGTTTTTCGCAGAGAACATGTGTGTTTGTATTATCCGTGTCTAAAAGATAGAAAGTGTTGGGATTGGAAAATTCCTCTTTTTTTCTCGAAACCTGTGTGTAGGTAATAGCCAGGTCTTTCAGATGTAAAGTCTAAGGTTTGGAGAAAATGCACCTTTTTTTCTTGGAGCCTGTGTGTTTGTAATACCTGTGTCTGTAAGATGTAAATTGTAAGGTTTGGAGGGAAAAAATAATTTTTCTTCTTGGAATCTATTTGTAGGTAATAGCCGTGTCTGGAAGAGGTGAAGCGTAAGATTTGGAGACAATCCTTCGTTTTCATTTATAACCTGTGTGTTTGAAATAGCCTTGTTTGTAAGATTAAAAGTGCAATGCTTAAAAAATCCTGCCTTTTTTCTCGGAACCTGTGTAGTTTTTTAACCCTCAAACCACCGTATGGGGTCAAAACTGACCCCAGCCGTATATCGATGTGTGCAATTATGTCAATTCTGGTCCAAAACAAATTTCCTCCTAGAAGTTTGTTTGTATATCTGTCCTATAACTTCTTATACGATTTTAAAGAAATTGGCTCATTGTTGATTAACTTATCCTCGAAAGTTTATGCATGGTCCATTGGGGTCAAAACTGACCCCAGCATTTTTTCTAAACAAACGAAATTTTTAGAGTATGATGTACCTGTAAGCCAAAATTATTGTACCAACTTTTGGGCCATTATCATATCAAATGAGGACATTAAGACGTCATCTAGGTAATATCGGACGCCATCTTTGATTTTGACTGATGATGTCATCAAATTAGCATAAATTATGAATATTGAGTTGTGAAATTTATGTTGAATTGAATAAGATGTGATAAACAATTGTTATTTGCCAAGAAAACCTTAAAACTTAAATGTTTAACCCTCAAGCACCCGACCTTTTTTTGCGACTAAAATGACCAAGTGGTTATTTAGGGTTGCCATGGCAACGGAATTCTGACAGGCATATTTTTGCAAAAAATTTCCAATTTTGATTTGAACAAGGTTTTTTTGGTAAACCATGCTTGTTTTCGTACAACAATAAAGTTCTATGAAGTTTAATGCTTTTTTATGATTCAAAATTTATAATTTATGCTAATTTCATGACGTCATTAGTCAAAATCCAAGATTTATGGTAAATGACGTCATAATGACGTCACATTATATGGTAATAACACAGAAGTTTCTAGGAGGATTAAGTTTTACATGTTTACTATTCTCTGAAAGTTTAATGGTGATAGGATAAGTAGTTAGAGAGTAAGACTCAAAAGTTTGTTTCAAAACCTGCACTTTTTGGCTGGGGTCCGTTTGGACCCCAGACGGACTGATCACGGACTTTCTTTATAGCTTCCACAGTATTGTACCAATCTTCATAAAAACGTAGGAGAAGGTATAGAAGACATTGGCTGACAAAGTCACGGAAGGATTTTTTTCGTCTAATAAAAAATGTTCAAATGGTACTTCAAAATGTATGCCTGGGGTCCAAATGGACCCCACTCGGGTGTTTGAGGGTTAATACAAAATTAGATAATTTCGTAATTAATATGTCTGTCAGAATTCCGTTGCCATGGCAACATAAAACATGATGAACATACTTTGTTCACTGAAACTGTTTGCTATCAACATTTTCTAAAAAGTTACCAAGTTTGGTGGCCCTATCTGTATACAAGCACACAAGTTTCAAAAGAAGAACAGGATTTTTTCCCAATCTGAAAATTTACATGTTAAAGTCACGCGTTTACAAACACACAGGTTCCGAGAAAAACGGATAATTTAATCCAAACATTGCAGTTTAATCTTATAGACACGGCTTTCACAAACACA
>NC_049979.1:30711659-30743348 GCF_000003815.2 Branchiostoma floridae
GGAAGATTCTTTTTAAAACATTACCTTTTTTCCAGCTGTTCCAGACACACAGGTTGTGAGAGAAAAAAACGGAGGATTTTCTCCAAACCTTGCACTTAACAGCTTACAGACACGGCTTTTACACTGCCCAAAATGATTTTTTTCCTTTTTATTTTGCTTAGAGGAAGAAAAATGTTCTTGCAGGAAGAACATGTAGAATAGAATAGAATTTAAGCAAAACGATAACAAATCTAGAGACTTATTTAGGAAAATCTTTTTTTTTTTCATAATGCAAGATAAAAGAATAGTGTAAATTTTTTTTTTATAACCAGAATCAACTCTTAAGTAATACAAGGATTTTTTTCTTCCTTAAAGATAACTTTCCTGTGAGGAAGCAATACAAGATAAATAATGGAAGCATTTTTCGAAATACAAGAAAACAAATCTCAAATCACCTCATAAACGTTTTAAAGAGTCTTTTAAAGATTTCTAGGGGAGAGAATAATTTTCTTCCTGTAAGATACATTTTCTGTGAGGAAGCAATACAAAAAAGCGTTATTGGCAGTGTACAAGCTAAGGTTAAAGAAAAAAAAAACAATTTTCTCTAAACGCTACACTTTTCATTTCAGAGACACGGCTATTACAACTCAACAGTCTCAAAGAAAAAGGATTTATCCAAACCTTATAATTGACACTTTACAGACACGGCTACTACAAACACAAAAGCTCGGAGAACAAAAAGAGAATTTTCTCCAAACCCTGCACATAACATCTTACAAACACGGCTATTACTAATACAAAGGTTCCATACTTAGAGAAAAACAGAGCATGTTTCCAAACCTTACACTTTATATCTTACAAAAACCGTTTTACAAACATACAGGTTTCCCAAAGAACGAAGAAATGTATTTTACATTACACATTTCATCTTACAAACATTGTTTTTACAAATACACAGGTTCCTAGAGGAAAAAAAAACCCAGGATTTTCTTGATTTTCTCCAAACCTTGCACTTTTTACATCTTACAGACACTTTTACAAATACACAGGTTCTGAGTGAAAACAGAGGATTTCCCCAAACCTCAAACTTCATCTCTTACAGATATGGCTTTTAGAAACACACAGGTTCAGAAAAACCAGAGGATTTTCTTCAAACACTAAACTTCGTCTCTTACAGACACGGCTATTACAAACGCACAGGTTCCGATAAAAAGAGCTTATCTCCAAACCTTACACTTTACATTTTACCGAAATGCTATTATAAACACACAGGTTCCCTGAAAAAAAGAGGCGACTTTCCTCAAACCTTACTCTTAACATCGTACTGACATGGCTCTTACCAACACACAGGTTCCGAGAGAGAAAAAAATGATTTTCTCCAAATCACGCACTTAACTTCTCACAGACACGGCTTTTACCTACACACAGGTTACGTTAAAAAAGGAGAATTTTCTTCAAACCTTACAATTTTTTTTCTTACAGAAATCATAAAAAAGACATGGACTTTACAAACACACATAATCCGATAAAAAAAGAGGATTTTCAGGAAAAGAAAGGGATATACTCCAACCGTACCACTTTAAATCTAACAGACACAGCTATAACAAACATACAGGTTCCGAGAAAAGCATATTTTAGTTTACATATTGCAGACACGCTATTTTCAATACACAGATTTAGGAAAAAAAAGAATTTTTTTCCAAACCCTACACTTTATATCTTTTAGCTACAAATTTAGTATTACAAATATACAGGTTCGGTACTGAGAGAAAAACAGAGAATTTGTTTTTCAAGCATTAGTCATTTAATCTTACAATCACGGTTATTTCACACACAGGCCCTAGGTTTCGAGAAAAAAACGGAGGATTTTCTCCAAACCTTACACTTAACGTTTTACAGACACGGCTTTTACAAACATACAGGTTCGGTACTGAGAAAAAAACAGAGCATTTTTCCAAACCTTACATTTTCTATCTTACAGTCACAACTATTACAGACACACAGGTTCCGAAAGAAAAAAACGGATGATTTTATCTAAACCTTGCACTTCACATCTTACAGACACGGCTATTACAAAAACCCAGGTTCTGAAAGACAAAAAAAAAAACGTAGAATTTTCTCCATTCTGAAAAAAAAAACGGAGGATTTTCTCCAAACCCTACAATTAACATGTTACAGACACGGCTTTGACAAACACACAGGTTCTTAGTGAAAACAGAGGAGTTTCTCCAAACATTGCACGTTACATCTTACAGACATGACTATTACAAACAGACAGGTTCCGAGAAAAATGAGGATTTAATCCAAATATCGGACTGTTTTTCTTACAGAAATTGCTTTTAACCCTCAAACCACCGTAGCTTTTTTGTGACGTAGATTACCGTATGGGGTCAAAACTGACCCAAAACATTTCGTACAAATACAGTTTTTTTGTGTGAATCTTTTTGTGATTTGTATATATGTATAGTTTCATAAATCTATGTGGGACAGACTGACATGATTAGGTGAGAACACTTCTAGCTCATTATCATAATTTATGCAAAAGACCATAAGGACAACATTTTGCACCAACGCAATTCAGACCGGGAAGGAAGTTTTTGATGCCTGTACCAGCTTCAATGCCGTATAGCGCCTGAATGGCTTATGCTATATCACTACGAAAAATATTTGTCTTGTTTTGTCTTGGTTAGTAACAGTTTACTTAATTCGTGGACACGTGTGCTTGCATGAAGAAATTTCAAGAAGAAATAAGAATGAATAAGAAAAAAAGAAAGAGATCATTCGAAGACCATTTTCTTGTAAATTCTTATAACAAGAGAAATGTCCTTACTTTTCTTAAGCTAAATAAATGATTTCTCAAAAAGACTTTTTCCCCTTAAATTTTCAAAAAATGTAAGTCAAATATTCTTGGTATTCTTGTATGAAGACTAAAATTCTTGCCATATTTAAGAAAGTACAACAATTTTTCTAAAATATAAAAACGAGTAGTTACTGAAACATCGAAAAACTCTACATTTCCTCAGGTATACTGCTCAGAAAAAACAAGAACATTCAAGATAATTTAAGTACAAGATAAAGTGCAAGGAATTACTGGAAAACTAATCTTGAATGTTCTTGTCTTTTGTATCAAGAAACTTTGATAAACGCATCTTTTTTTTAAGTGAAGAAAGTATTTCTCATATAACATTAGCCATGTTATCGTTCACCGACAAGAGTGTTCTAGAAATCTGGAGTATTTGTATTATCTATCCTAATTCTTAAGGTAATTAAGAACTCAGGTACAAGAGTATGGTCCTTGACTTACTTGACTGAATACTAATAACAAATCAGGAAATTACAGAACACGCTTTGACTAGCATAAGACTCTTGAATGTTCTTGATTGTTGTTTTTATTCAAAATATACAACTAAAAACTTGCACATATAGAAACTTTTCCATTGACTTTCTTGACAGACCCTGTTTTATAATCATAATCCATGTGTCTATCAAGATGTAAAGAACAATTAGTTGGAACCAGCATAATTTTTGTCTTTTTTTCTCAATATCAGATCAGAGTTTAAGAAATTAATTCTATATTTTTCTGGTAATAAGACAACAATTTTGCTAAGGATCATGGAAAATTACTCCCATCATCATTTGCTGCAAATTTCAAATTCTAGACAGTTGCAGCTTGCATGCAAACTGCCTCTCCAGGTTTATTTGTCTGATGTGCATTAGATCTTACAAATACAGGGCACAGATATGGTAGATTTCTTTACGACACTTTCCTGCATCACCTGGGACCCTGTTTACAATGTGGCCTTGCATTTCTAAGCTCCAAAGTGCAACCAAATCAGAAGTCAAGCTTGGAACATTATCTATTCAGGTACGTCAGCCATCTTGGTTTTCAACGTATTTTAATTTCACATTTTCTTTGGTTGCATATGCATGATAAGGCGACCAGTAATTGCAGAATGTAGAAGTGAACACTTGCATGCATTCCTCCAAAACACTATGACGTAAGTATGATATTTTTTAGGAACGAAAAGTATAGAGATGTTGATGTCCAAAATCCTTATGGGGGAGGGGGGCATTTATTAGGGAATTGTTTGTTCATAAACTGTCTGTGTTTTAGGCGTGGAAATCAGTTGGACCAAAGAGGATGCCCCCATCTCAACTTTGGAAAAGCTTTCAACAAGAACAAGTGACATGTATTATGATTATGATACCACCACCAAGACACCAACAACATTACAGCAGTAATGGTGCTGTTTTAGAAGGACAATAATTAAGTTATTAGTATGCTCAGTATCAGGAAAATGGATTTTTACAAGCAAGCATCATATATAATCTAAATCTGTTGGTATCTGCAATAATGTTGCAATCTTTAAAATAATGGTTCATAGAAAAAAATGCCCCAAAATCTGGTATGAAACTTATTGATGGAAATGAGTATGATTGGAAATATATTTACAACTATATAAACAGCAACATTGACCAGTTCGTGATACAAGAACCTCAATCTTACTTTAAGAAATGGTTTCTATGTTTCTAGGTGTGAGAAATTCAGTCTTGAACTTAAAGATAGCAAGATGTTGCTAATACAGAAATTTCAATATTAGCACAGGAAAGTAGTACCCGTAGGTCGGCTAGCTGTCCGAAATTTGGTCTTGGTGTATAAGAGTATATTAATCTCAGATGTAAGAGAATATCTTTAGGCAATAAAAAGTGTGCTTTTGATTTAAGAAAGTTACTCTTGTTGTATGAACAATTAAGAACATATTTCTGGCAATAAGAAGTGTGCTCTTGATGAAAGAAAGCTATTCTTGATATAAGAAATTTAATCTTGGTATAAGAACACCAATCTTGAAAGTAAGAAAATATTTCTGGGAATAAGAATTGTGCTCTTGCTGTAAGAAAGTTACTCTTGCCGTAAGAAATTTAGTCTTGGTATAAGAACACAAATCTTGAAAGTAAGAATATATTACTAGCCAGGAAGAATTGTTGTCTTGATGTAAGAAAGTTATCCTTAATATAAGAAATTTAATCTTGGTATAAGAACACAAATCTTGAAAGTAAGAAAATATTTCTAGGGAATAAGAATTGTTGTATGGATGTAAGAAAGCTATTCTTGATATAAGAAATTTAATCTTGGTATAAGAACACCAATCTTGAAAGTAAGAAAATATTTCTGGGAATAAGAATTGTGCTCTTGCTGTAAGAAAGTTACTCTTGCAGTAAGAAATTTATTCTTGGTATAAGAACACAAATCTTGAAAATAAGAATATATTACTAGCCAGGAAGAAGTGTTGTCTTGATGTAAGAAAGTTATTCTTAATATAAGAAATTTAATCTTGGTATAAGAACACAAATCTTGAAAGTGAGAAAATATTTCTAGGGAATAAGAATTGTTGTCTGGATGTAGGAAAGTTATTCTTGATATAAGAAATTTAATCTTGGTATAAGAACACAATCTTAAAAGTAAGAAAATATTTCTAGCCAATAAGAATTGTTCTCTTGATGTAAGAAAGTTATTCTTGTTATAAGAAATTTAATCTTGGTTTCAAGAATGCCAATCTTGAAAATAAGAAAATATTTCTAGGCAATTAGAATTGTGCACTTGTAGTAAGAAAGGTATTCTTGTTGTAAGAATAGCAGTCTTGGAAATAAGAAATGGATCTAGGCAATAAAGAATCTTACTCTTGATATGAGAAATTTATTCTTTTGTGTGAGAGAATCAATCTTGGAAGTAAGAAAATATTTCTAGGCAATAAGAAGTGCGCTATTGAGGTAAGAAATGTATTCTTGGTGTAAGAACACAAATTTTCAAAGTAAGAATTTCAATTTTTGGTGTGAGAACACCAATCTTGAAAGTAAGAATTTCAAAATAAGTCTAGGCATCATGAATTGTGCTCTTGAATTAAGAAAGACAGTCTTGCTGTAAGAGCACCAATCTTCAAAGTAAGAAAATGTTTCGAGGCAAAAAGACTTTCTGATCTTCATGTTAGAAAAGGATTGTTGAACACAAGGCTGCAAATGACAATATATTAGTAAAAGAATAGGCATAAGAACATTTATGAAAAAATCTTACTGTAAGACTAACATTCTAGTTAAACTTTATGAGATACCTGTAAGAAATATAGTCTTGCTTCAAGAAAATTCAGTAAGTAAAAAATTTCTTAATTCGTGGACAAATCTGTTTTCTCATAGTCAGGAAAAAATCTTATATGAAGACAAAAATGTCTCTGTACAAGAAAAAACAAGAAAGAAAGAAAATGCATTTTTGGTAGTGAGGTTACTACAGGTTAATATAGCATTATACTTTTTGGGGGACGGGATAATCTTTAACCGTCACAAAACATATGAATAAAACCAAATCTTGTTATAGTCCTATGTAGTAAATGTTTATTCAATTAATACTTATATTTTCTGATATTTCAAGTCTGCAAAAATATCAGGTTTTAATGTTAAATATTGTCTGTTAAGCAGTAATTAAAGGTGACATGTCTGTTTACTAAAAGTTGATAAATAGAAAAATGTTATCCATAGACCTTATCTGAATTTGCCGAACAGTACTTGAAAGAAATCTTCAGGTAACTTTCTATTAAACAACAACCTAGACCTTTAGAAACTCGTTGCCGGTACCAGTTCAGCACAGCTTTGAACTATTCTTTGTCACAATTTATCGAGTTGGGTCGTGGACACTGGCGGTTTGGGGACGTTATTGGGTGGGCGGGCAACAGAAGGAGACGTGAAAACTGTGGCTGCAATTTTCGAATTCTTACTTGTGCTCCAGCCAAAATATTACAGCAAAATGAGTTTGAATAGACCTAATCTGACAGAGATTACGCAAAATCAATACAATGAAAGATCGCTGTTAGCTGGATATGATTAAGTTTTTAAAACACATTCCAGTAAAAAAAAAAAAACAGTGGATAACATCAGTGACAAACAATGTGTGGCCAAACAATACTGTGAGTACATTCAAGGGGATTTACTTTCACAGAAGCTGGAAAAATGATTGTTCGATGTCGTTTCAAGTTCACTGAAGCGCCATAGACTGTACATAGTCACATACTATAGGGGAAAATGTTCGCGGTAGTTTTAAGGTCGCGGTAAAGTGGCCACCGCAAAGGGGCAAAAACAAAGCTACCGCGAACATTTCTGCATTTACATTATAGTCTTGGTAACAATAAAAAATGACGGGGGCCCTTATCTAGTGGGGTATTTTCAAACCGGGACTTAGGCCCCGACTAATACATTGCAGTTAAATGGCTTTAAAAAGGCTCTGACAGAAATTGCACATGAATTATGTTGGGATGGATGTTGTTACTCGGCTCGTGATGGGTTGTGAGACAAACACACACACACACACACACACACACACTACTCCTCATAAGACGGCTAGAAGTAGTTGTTACTATTAGTTAAAAACAATGTATTGTTGGTCACGATCATACAGGGATTCTGTTCGGTGGGGATCTTTTTCAAACCCTGAACTGGGCCCCGATACATTACAGTTGAGTGATTTTGAAAAGACTGGCTCTGACAGCAATTACAGATAATGTATGCACGAATGTTGTCAGTTGGTTCACTGCACGAAAATGACTTCGAATCCTAAAAAATACGACGGATCCGAAATCGAGCGACATGCCGAACAGGGAACGTTTCCGAGCGAATCCATACAAATCCATGATCCTTACTCGAATACGACGATGCACCGCAAATCGGACCAATTCCGGTGCCGTATACTTCTCAGAAACGAGTTTCCTCGAATCCTGACAGATACGGCGGCGTATTTAGGTAAACCCTTGATTTTGATGGGAGTTTCGCATTGAATATAATTAATAACAGTACACCGCACGACTAAGACTCTTGATAAGTGCAATCAGGAAGCACAGAAAATCAGACTGCCGGAATCCATCACATTACTACCTTCGCAAAATCTGTAGAAATACGAAAACTGGGATTTCATGAATTAGATTTCCAAATTATCCACAAAGCACCGCTCCAGTGGACACTTTGGCAGAAAACAAAATCCGACAATCGGAATCTCGCACATTTGCAGGTTATTATGAATTATAAAAAGGACATGGCCACAAGGGGACATTTTCGATGAATACGACGCGAATCCAAAACCCGCAGTACTTAATTACCCGTAAGATACAGCGTGCTAAGTGGGCGGCAGAAACCGTTGTTAGTTCAGGGTGCGGCACAGATATGAAAGGCGTTTCATCGCTCTCTGTGCTGTACATGGCATCACCGGATTCTACAATAGTGATTTGGAGTGGCTTAAGATTCGAAGGGAATGTGGTGTAAACTTGATGGTGCGGAATAGTGACATTGCTTCTTCGTCGATGTAATCTTATCAGTCAAATGTTTTCAATCTATGGATGCCCAGATTTTTTTTAGACAAAAGTAACCATGACATGCGTTTTGTCTTCCAATTTGTCTAATTATTCGTTGTAACGACATAGACTGTAATCACATGCTATAGTGTATAGTCGAAAAAAATGTTCGCGGTAGTTTTAAGTTCGCGGTAAAGTGGCCACCGCAAAAGGGGCAAAAACCAGAGCCAGTCTATTCAAAATTACTCAACTGTAATTTATCGGGGCCCAGCTCAGGGTTTGAAAACTCCCCACCGAACAGAGTCCTTGTATGATCGTGACCAACAATACATTGTTTTTAACTAATAGTAACAACTACTTCTAGCCGTCTTATGAGGAGTAGTGTGTGTGTGTGTGTGTGTGTGTTTGTCTCACAACCCATCACGAGTCAAGTAACAACATCCATCCCAACATAAATTATGTGCAATTTCTGTCAGAGCCTTTTTAAAGCCATTTAACTGTAATGTACTGGTCGGGGCCTAAGTCCCCGTTTGAAAATACCCCACTAGATAAGGGCCCCCGTCCTTTTTGATTGTTACCAAGACTATAATGTAAATGCAGAAATGTTCGCGGTAGCTTTGTTTTGGAAAAAAAACGATCGTCAACAAATATTAATAATAAAACAGCGGTACAATGATATATTGCCTATAATCTTTAATTACATTAATATACTGACTAATTAGAAAGGTCGGGAGATTTTTTCAAACCTGCATGAGAAGCATATTAGATATATTCTGACAGAAACCAACCAACCAACCAAAAAAAAAACACGATTGTCACGAAGTACATGCGTTGTTATCCTTCGGTGTATATTTTGACTATTCTCTCCACCTGAAAAATTGCAACTTCTAAGCTAATCACAGAGCATCATACTTTGTATCATCACAAAAGTCATTCAAATCTTGTTCGCTGTTGAATCGAATTAAGGGTTACTTGGAAATTTCTTGTCGTATTTGCGTGGTTGGTGTGGTGTGACTAGTAGGGTCTTTTGCTCGGCGGAACCAAGAGGTCCCTCGTTGTACACTCGCCCTACCCCCCATTGAAAAGGCACTTATATGACATTCTGTGACTGACGCAACAGATCGACGTCGAAATGCGACCGAGTCATGACAAAGACTTAAAACAAACTGATTTTCTTAACTGATGCAGTACCTATGTACTTATAAGCGTGGAAGTTAAACATAGATCCGCTGAGAACCAGTAGAGAAAAATATTTGAAATTTTCACTTTGACAATATTTCATGCTAACCTGTACCTTCCTTTGTTTTCAGCCTGTATACGGCCTTGGAATTCTATTAGTTTATATAATAATAATGAGGGATAATTCAACCTCCTAGCTGCTGGTATGGTCACATTAGGGAGTTTTTTTATCAGTGCTTTGTCCAGGACACAGCGGAAATTTTGTTCAACCTAGCTTTTAACTTTTTTTTAGTTTTATACTCTTGAATCGCCAAGTCAGACTTACATATATGGGCATAACCTTAACGCAATGGAGAATATTCTCAAGTAGAGATTTAAGTTTTCTAAAGTTTATTATTATAAAACATCCATGCGTTGGCTAACATTTACTTGTCAAGAGGCCTTAATTAAGGTAATGTTTACACTACCAAAGCAGCCAATGAACTATCACCGCTAGCTTTGCAACCGGCAGTCATGCTGTAAACAATGTGGCTTGGCCATAGAACCTACACAAAAGAGCTACTATTCAAGAGACGGAATTGTGCGGAGACAACAGTTGACCGCAGACGAAATGTAACTGTCCTTGGATGGTTTCCTGCATAAAAGTTTTGTCTCGTCCCTATAGCCTTGACACGTAGCCGTGACAGCTTTATTTTTGACTTTATTATGGTTAGGTAGTATTATTGAAATCTTCTTCGGTACTAAGTACTAAGGTCAGAGTAAAGCTAGACTACATGCTATACTATGATTTTCAGCGATTTGGTAATATGACTTTTCTTTCATATCTACTGCATAAATAGCTACTATATCACTACGTGGATAAACAGTGCTCCTGGCGGGCGACAGACGTCTCGTCTGTTGTAGTGAACACAACACTAGCACTGCCATCCTGTGATGCAGTAGCTTGCTATCCTACCTTTCAACTTGCTTTGTCGTTTTTATCATGATATCCCTCTGCCCAAAACTATGTGTGATGAAAACAAAACGTTATTGTAATGAGGTCACCCCCAGCAATTCTGTTCACAATCTTCTGTTTGCTGATGAATAGGAATATGAATTTTAAACAGGTGAACCACCAACATTATTCAATACGTTTTTTAAATCATGGCATAGATGTGGTCGGATTTACAAAGGGTTAGATTAAGATGTGTTCAGTCATTTTAAAAGTTCGGTCGTCTTTTGTTTCTTAACATTCCGAGTGTGTTTTGTATGTGTGTCTAATAGCCTGCTGTTACATAGAAAAGATATAAGATAGAGTACGGTCAATACTATTTCACTTTTTGGTTGTCTTAAGGTTGAAATACGAATAGATCAGTTAGAAGTTTGTATAGAGTCTTTCGGCAGACATGTAGTTCTTATTTGTGTTTATAAATGACTTTTGAATGTGCATGAGGAATAAGCCATGGCAAATGCCACTAAAATTGAAACAGATACGATTTAATCCAACAACTTCAAATGCCCTGACCGTTGGTGATTTTTTACAAATGTTCTGACGGCTGTTGGGCACCCCTCCCCCAATGGATTTTTAAATTTTGGACTCGACTTTGAACCCGATGTGGTGCACATTTCTTTATAAATTTTTCGAGAAATGTTCACTATAAATCACTATACGGTAGTGCTTTTGTAACTGTTTTGTAATTGTTTTGTAACTTTTGTACGTGCCACAATATCTTATGGTGCTATTTCTGTGCATTCATTGAAAATCATAGACGTGAAACTGCTAGTTTGAGATTATCGGTCTAAGATCTGAACTGAAGATGTGGTTTACCAACATGTATTTGCAACTCGTCTGTTAGAGAAGAGAAATGGACAGGCTGCAAACAAAAGGAAGCCCCACAAAGACTTTCTTAAGTTTGTAATTTAATGCTGTTATTTAGCAGCCATGTAATCGACAGACAATAGGTGGGAAATATCCCTCCGTGCCCGGCTTGCGCCACCAGTTAATGTTATTTAGTCACTCTGCATTTGAAAGAACAGACACTATGGGTGTTGACCTCGCTAGAATCTACTTCATTTCCTTGTGAGCTAAGCAACACCCGCTGTATAATTTTTGTCAGGACAACAACTTTATGTAATTGATGTTGAATTGTTCCCCTGTGGCACCTACTAGTATTCCTACTTTAGTGACGCACATGGTACAAGATCATAGTTGGCTTATTGCGTCCGTTCACAGCAAAATCACTGACATATGGGTTTACCATGACTTCCTGCTAAAACCGTTAATCTCGACCACTTCTACGACTATTCTGATCCTCTTAACCATGTGGGCCATGTCCGTTCATCAGTTTGGAGAGAGTAATCCATGTATGGAAATTCCGGCGAATATACACAAGGCAAGTGCTATCTTGGAGTAGACGGTTCGGTGAGAAGTGTCAAGAAGTCTAGTTCATATTCATAGAAATTCAAATTACAATCTGAAGATCCTAAAAAGTAAGGTGTTAAGCAAATAAGTGTAAAATATTGCTAACATATTGCTTGCATGATTCCCAGAATGAATGCCTCGGATTTAGAAACACATTTTGCTATATGGCGTTCTTAAATTGCGAATAATGAATTCTAAAGTCCCATTTTTTTTTACTTACATAAATGGCTTTATGCTAGTAAAAGTGAGGTATTCTTCAAATATCTCATACGTAGTTGCTACTTCATCACATTTATATAAGTACCCCTGTCTGGTCAAAAAAGTTCTTGTCTAAAGCAGGGAAGGCAACACCGGTACAGTAGTATCGCTTGTGTTATAAGTAGCTGACTATACTACCGTTCAAATTAGTAGCAATTAGTGCAAGGAAAGGCATACAGGTCATTTTGTCTTTTGTAGTGCAATTTGCAATTCCACTTCTCCAATATCTGCTATGACTTTTTGACTGTTTGTTTGGATACGTTTCTTGTCCTATTTTTCTTCTATACGCCTTTTTTCCCATGTTATCGCCTTCGTGAAAGTAAGCTATCTATTATGCTGATCTCTCACAGCTTTCTCAAATTCAAAGAGGTATTTATTTCAATGCTTCGAAAAAGATCTACAGGCCGATAAAAGTGGCGTTTTATAGATCCAATCTACGTTACAGTTCAGTACAAAAAGTGTAAGTCTCTGCATGCTGAAGGACGCTACCACAAATCTCCATACGAACTGACTTTCTCACGATGCATGGCCATGGATCACAGGGGGCTTTGTTCTCTCGATAATTTCGTGTCACAGGTGTTAACCTCCATAGTTTAGAATAGTCTTTGATCTGACGTGTAACGGATAATGATTGATGTCCTGCATTTACAAGGAATTCACCCAAACCCTTGCTTTATGTCCATATTCTAGCACGGTTCCAATTAAGTTGCATCGAGCTTACTGTAAAGTTATGTATGCAACGCTGACTATGTCAGGGTATAACATATCCTATGTACAAAAATCATGGCAGAAATGACAGGTCAATCCCCCAAGCGCCACTGGCATGTAAAGGTAACACTGTGTGAAAGAAGACCTTCTGTCAGTGACAAGTAGTCAGAATAATTGGCGTCTAGCTCTAGGCGTGTTTTCAAGAGATTAAATGAGTAAATGTCTCTAGAGTCCTTGTGCCTCTAGAGTCCACCAAGCTTATGAGATGAAACGAATTAAAACAAAAACCAACAAACAGATTGACAGATAGAGCTACAATTTCTTACCGTGAGTAGTTAAAATGTTTGAGTCTCAAGTGTTAGTTAATCAGGCAAGGAGCTCGATCGGGGTGGAACACACGTTCAGGGAACATATTGGAGTATCTCAACCACGTATAGACGTCCTAGTTTCCGACAGAAAAGCATTTTTATTCTTATTTTGAAAACGTATAAAGTGTTTTTGAGCAGAATACTGACCAGCATAGCTAGAAAAGTAACCAGACATTAGCAAGACGAATATTGTGGTGGAACACTTTGGGAACTCTAGCGGCTTGTGTGGGGAACGCCACCCGGGACAACGCACAGGCACAGTTATATATATATATTTGGGGGTGGGAAAAATCACTCGGAACAGCGTATTGGAGCAGTCACATGAGCCAGAGATGTCAGAGATTTAGAGTCCGTGTACGGGGAAAGGCGAAGCCCTGTCAAGGAAAACAGCAGGTCATCAAGCGCTTAACAATCGGACAAATATGGAGCATAGATCACGAAACAAAAGTCCAGCAAGGGCCGTTCACAGAGGCAGAAACAAGTAAACATTCGTAATGGTTACTGTTGTATAGAGGAGCCAGGAATAACTGACATCATGATGAATAAAGGAAGAAATATAAGGGATGTAGTAAAACTAAGGTCACAGACACAGCCCAAATCATTGAAGGGCTGCAAAGCAAAAATCGACAATGGAGGTAAGAAATGAGAAAAGTCGAGTTACATAATGTTGGATATGAAGTGGGTATGTTGATATGAAGTAAGGTATAGGATTCTGTGGCAGCTCAGATAGGAAGAGGAAAGTGGATCTATTGTGATGCAACGTGTGTTTGAATGCTTATATGCAGTTTTAATGATCAAAGGCTGTTTAACTTCTAATGTGCAAATTGTGTTGTTAAAATTTGTTATTGAAAATTAGGCAATAATAGATGCGCTTTGATTCCCAACAGAATTCGCGCATGTAACTAAAGTGGGCAGAAGTTATTAACAAACCAGAAAGATCTATAGTGACGGGGCCGCCCTAAGATGCCCGCTTTTCTACGCGCTCGAACTCACGGCGCTCCATCACTAGTTGCCAAAGAGTGGTCAATGGATTTTTAACACATTCATTTAAAGACCATACTTGGATAAGGAATGCATTCATACGGTTCATGAACCCTTTACCCTCTGCGTTACAACTGGCAAACACCGAGGACGTTATCGTGAGTATAAATTCCGATTTTGAACTGCGTTAAACAGTGCGCCCTTACTTGCCCCGCTTTTGAAATTTGCTCTCTTCGGAAGCTGGTGACCAATTTAGACAAACATAAATAAAAATTCTAATCTTATGATATATTAGCTTTCTTTTGACAGTAGAATTGTGATTGTGTGTGCTTCTTGTCTCCCGCGAGGAGGGCTAAATCTTTCACAATCCAGGTCGTGTGTTCATGGGAAATGGGCGAAATGCACTAAACGCGACAGCCCGACTCACAAAATTATTACGAAAAACGACAACGCCAAAATCACAAAAAAACTCTGTGTACGTACTAAGAAACATATTCGACATCACTCTGTGAAGTTTCATTCTAATAGACGGTACGAATCATTTGTTAGAGTAACAAATCTTTTGAGTGTTCGCTCGTCTGCCACCTGCGGGGCCACACTCCCTGGGGAAAACAACGGCGGTGATGCTTATGTTGTTTTTTCTATGGCCGGTCTTCTACTCAACAAACATTTGAAGACCAATATTTGTAGTGTTTTGTGAAGCTTTATTTCTTATGTGTATGACAGTGTGGCTGTTTTTTTACAGGTTGTTCATTTATGGACACGAGCCACCAATACCTAGGAACACAGTGATTCGGCGCTACCAACATTATTGTAAAAATTCTTTCTTGAAAAAGGGAATTGAATGTGTTTAAATATCTTTATTAGAAAAAAGCTGTTTGTTTGGACTTGGTTTATTTACCTTTCTGATCATCATAGTCAGTGGCAACAAGCATGGCGTACTTATGCATAATAAAATCAGCAAAAAATCCGGGCATCTTAGGGCAGGGCCCATCTTAGGGCGGCTTCCTTTATATTTCACAGCACTTGAAATTGTAACGGTTTCGGACGCTACCGATAGTTAAATGTTAGACTTTAACTCACATTGAAAAACATATTGCATTTACCATTTTTTTGTGATAAAACTACGCTTACTGAGTAAAACACTGGCTAAAATGGTAAGTCTTATTTCTATACATTTTATTTAACACCTGTCCTGATTTGCCGTTTGTCCCCATATTGTACCACATTTGCCAGGAAAACCTACATATTCGTGATTGTTTCGAAGCGACACTTGTTGGCGCGGGCACTTTTAGCCCCCCACCCCTACGAAAAGGTGCATTAGAAAAAGTCTGGGCGGTCCCCTTTTACAGTGGGTGCTTTGTGTCCGACCGAAATTACTCATCAGTTGTCAATTCTCGCCTGACAAAAGAAAAGTCTAGTGTAAGGTTTGGTTGAAGGTTAGTAGTATAAGTCTCCCAGTTAAGATAGGCATTGTCTGTCCAGGGCGCATGGAAACTGCTGTAGGTGCCTTATACAAACTATCTAAAAAAACGTGAAACCCATTTTTTGTCTCCAAATGAACGTCTGCTACGTGGTATGTTAGATTAAAAATTAAGATATAACCCTACTGAAAAGAAAAACATAAAACAGCTTTAAGAAAATAAAAGAGAAATAACAAGGAAAATTTCAAATGTGAATCGGAAACAGCTACCCATGTCCACTGCAAAAGTTGGGGAGTAAACAAACTTAGCAGATTAAAAATAAAACCCCTGTCTCGTACCCCATCCAATTACCTAGAGAAAAAAGGACCTCGATTATCTGTGCCGCTTGGGAGGAGACGGACGGCTTAATGATGTTGTTGGACAGGTAACGCGTCCTTTTGTTGTACGGTATGGAACACTTGTGAAAGGAGAATCCGCCTGTGCTGAAGCCACCTATACTAGTTACCGAGGTCTCAAGATTACCGCAAAAGGAAAGGCATCGCATGGCTTTGCAAGTCATTCACACGACGTGTAAATTCAAACAGGGAACGACGGATGTGTGTTGAATGCAGACGTATAACCACTGTGCTGTTAGACAGAGAAATGTGTTTTGGTGCACCCGAGTACGACACATCTACCTATACCTGTGGGAAGGTTTGCATTTTACCAGCCTCTTGGATGGGGCCAAATATCGCGATGCAGTCGTTTTGTATCGTACTCAATGTTCCTTTTTATTTTTTATTTCTCACGGAAAGGGATTTCCGTCTGGATTGTCTCCATGAAATCTGTTTTCTTACCTGCACGTTCCGTTCAGACGTTTTTTCCGTCCTTAGCACAGCAGTGTATCTAGCAAATTGTCGTTCATCTTTGGTCGAAAACGGAAGCGTTTTTGTTGCACCTAACGGCTTTTGGAATTTACTGCTGTAAATGACTGGACGTAGGACGAGGATGCTCTCGGGGTAAGCTGATTATGAACTTTACAAATAAATTCTCACCCTTAGACGTGTGTGACGCAAGTATTATGTAGATATCTTCAATATCTAAATGTAGTAACTTATGCTATTAGGCATGAGATCGTATCGTATTAATATAAAAGGCTAATTATACACGTTAAGAAAGCTTTGCATATAGATAAAAAGAAATCTCTTGGCATTTTAACAATTTTCCCAAATTAGTTCTAAGGCTTTGGCGCCCCATGAAATAAAATAAAGTTTCATTTTCTTAATTTCTATAACCCACAAAATACGAAAACTAATATCATAAATGATTGAAAATTATGAAAAGTAGAATTCTCTTTGCCAGGTACATTATTAATCCATACATACTAACATACGTATAAAATGAAACATTGTGTATGCCGTATTAGCCGAGATGCCAATCTGTCCGAGGGGGAAAAATGAAAGATACCGTGTTGCAATCTAAGTGTATGTTAGTATGTAAAATCTGTCAAAGATGTACATGCCAACGAGAATTTAGAGGTATTTGACCGCGACTGGAGTGAGAGAATTTAGATACTGTGAATTCCAACAAAAACAGCTTATTCCAGAATCATCAAAGTATACCGTATGCTACACAATGCCTTACCATGTATGATTAAATAGATAAAAGACCGTTAACAAGAATATCTAACAAAAGACCGACATAACCCTATCGTGTCAATGGCGTTTGATTAGCTGCATGAGAAGCACGATTTTGAAACCACCAACTGGGAAAGCAATTCCTGTATCACTTCATGCGTGTATTGTTATCTCCCGGTTTATATTTTAACACAGCATAACCTAACGTTATTGATTAAATCCATTAAAAGTCTTATTAAAAGAGATAATACGTCAGTTCTGAATCCGGTTGTACCATGACTTCATGTCATCATATCATTTTCCTTTGCAAGTTTCATTTGACCGAGACTCGTTGTTCACATTTGAGTCGTTGTAAGGGTGAAATTCCACCTGTCGATATAGTTTATTTGAAGCGTGCACTTGAAGAGTCTTAAAACTACATAAATACGAGTCAAACGGTCAAGTAGATACAATGTAACTTGAAAATGTTAGCTCGTATGTTCTCATTGGACTGCAAAATCAAATGAAACAAACCCTTGGATGTATTTAATGATTTCAGATCGACTTACAACAGAAACATCTTAAAATTGAAAAAAAAGGAATTTTACTTAAAAGTAAATATGGTGTGGTAATGTGTGAAATGTACAAAAAAACGCACAGTTGGAAGGAACACCGATACCCATGTCTACAGTAAAGGACCGTAAATCGAACGCACTCTGTAGAATAAAGATAAATGTTGTGTGAAACCCCTGCCTGGTACCCCACCCAAGCACCTCGATTATCAGGGCCCCTTGGGAGGAGATAGCCGACTTAATGATGTCGTCGGTCAGGTTACTCGTTTTTCTGTGCTGCGATATGGAACAATAGTGAAATGGTGCCTCATGCGTAACGGATAAGGTGCAATATTGTAAATTTACCACAATTCAGTGGATTTCCCATTGTGAATTCCAATAAAGTTCTCTATCCATCTATGTATCTATCTACCTATCTATCTATCTATCTATAACTACATGTACAAGTAGTATCTCATGTAATACAATAGGTCATTACTCGATTCGGAACACCCTTATCGAACATCATCGCGTCCCTGCAGTCATGGCAGAAATGTCAACACGTGTCACAAAACGTCTTCACAGTAATACCAAAGGATTTCTAAAATATATAGAATCCCCTCTTTCCAAGAATTTGTCAACTAGAAATGATAATAACAAGCAGGAAAAATTAAAGCATTAGTACACATTTGTATCCTTATGAAACCCGCTGGTAATCCCTAAATGCGTGTAACTGCTGAATAGAATTAATAATATATCCTTCTTGCGTCACACACAATTATATCTATAATGACACAAATGGCATGTTACTCAGCAAAGTACATTATCGTTCCAATCTATCTGAATGTGGTTGATTAGCGCTAATACATATCTATGCTTCTTTAGGCAAAGTATGTTTTCTATTACTATGTACACATTGGCCTCGGCTATGAACGTAAAAATAAAGTAATTTCACTAAGAATGATTAACCAGGCGTTGTTTGGGCCTAATCGTCCGAAAAAAACCTTAAGATATTCAATACCTAATGGATAAGAAAGATCTATTTCTTTTGGTACCTGTCTCAGAAGAAACATCTGTAACACAAGAGGAATTTATAAGCGGTCATTGTGTAGGGTTTGAGATATTTGAAGTATTAACACTTGAATATCAAATGGTAAAAACATATACAAACAGAATGAATTAGATTTTAACGGACACTAGATTTTTACGAAAAACAACTAACAAAGAACTATATATTTTTATTTTTCATTATCTGCCTTATATTATTTAAAATCAAGTTAAAGATCATTAAGCCGGGGTGTTTTCGTTCCCTGGGAACAGCCATAACGATAAACCGATGTAGTTTCTACCTGTTGTCCTTTGCGAAGACTCTAACACGTCAATTGGCCCTTTAGACCACATTAATTAAGCAAAACCCATAGGGAGTCCACTCATGTTTGCAGGCAGAAATAAAGGCCACGCCAAAGACAAAATATTAGCTTGAAAGTTTTATTTGAAAAATTGTTGTCAAACGTAACAAGATAACCAAGTAAGTAACAAGAAGGCTAATTATTTCCAAAACTTCATATTGAAAAAAGAAAAGAGAAACTACCGTAGTATTTATGTAACTTTGGATTGATGCAATATAATTCTAATTGTCTAAATAAGATCTGAGTTTCAAAATGTCAAATCCGTTCGTGAAAGCTACCAGCTGATATTGTAATCATACTAGCATACTGAATATTTAAACTTACTTAAAGCCAATATATCAGACAACATGAGGCCTATTTTCACTCACGGCTTACATACATGCAGCTTTCTATTGTAAGTTTTGTGTTGTAATATCACATTATTTTATATTTCTATAATTTCTGCGTAAATAGCTGCTACGTTACCACAAGAACAAACAGTACTCCTGCTGGGCAACAGACTTTTAGTTTATTGTAGTGAACACACCACTAGCACTGCACCTTTGTGTTGCAGTAGCTTACTACGACAGCTAAAAATGTTGCTTTTATTGCCTGATGACGTTCTATTCTGTGATGAATCTAACTGCAAAGATAATGATCAAAAGGTGGGAGGGTATGCTATGATACTTACCAGCCAATATTTAAGTGGCACTTTTGTGCGGGGACATCAGATAAGACATAGTGGAATGAAAAGTAAATATCCTTGGACGGTTGCTTGCATGTGAATTTTATCTAGTCTCGATGACAGTGACTAGTAGTCATTGCAGCTTTCTTTACTTTCTTTACTTCATCATACTTAAGCAATACTGTCGTTATCTTTTCAATCTTTGCTACTGAATAGAGATCTATTCTAACTTTTACAGCTGTGGTAATATAACATTGTTTTTTGTATACTTCTAAAATCTTCTGCGTAAATAGCTGCTACGTTACCACAAAAACAAACAGTGCTCCAGGTGGGCAACCGACTTTTAGTTTGTTGTAGTGGACACAACACTAGCACTGCACCTTTGTGTTGTAGTAGCTTGCTACGTCAGCTAAAAAGTTGTTTTTCTTACCCGATGACGTTCTATTCTGTAATGACTTTAACTGCAAAGATAATACTCATAAGAATTCCAACCTCTTCAACTAAAGTTTTTTTTTCAACAGTTATTCCCGCCTCTCTTCCCCACACTCCACTTTAATCCACAATCCGTACCTGCCTATAACGCTGTTGTGAAGGAGGCCAATGCAGTCGGGCAGAAATGATTTTGAAAATTTGTGTGTTAACAAGTTAAGTAACGATAAAAAAATGCAAGTATAACTGTTATGTAAACTGAGACACGCGCTGAGCGGCAGTATAGCTACCCAAATTTGATTTTTCTTACACCCTTGATTTCATTGAATGAATATTATGAAAGACTTTAAAGTATGACTGAAAAAAACATGCAAAGAACCTTTAAAATTCGTTATTTATTAATGACACAAGGTGTCTGATATTTTGATTTTGGGCCACGTTTGAAGCGCACAGTAGTTGCAGGGGACAATTCATTAGAGGACATTTTTTTTTTGTCTGGGCGCTCGCTCCGCACTCTTATTTGATATCACAGTGAGAACACGACAAGAGTGCCGTCAAGTGGAAAGGACCTCAGTGTTATAGAAAAAATGGGCCTGAAGGGAGATCCAAGCTTTGGTTTTGATTGAAAACAGAGACGAAGCCGTGCATGCGTCAGCTGCAAGGAGATTCCACAGTTGGGTGGCTCTGTTGAAGACGTTTTTTTTTACACTTTTGTGGATGAGCCATTAGAAGGTTAGGCAGACGATATCTATTCATTAGTTTCAAGGGAGCAGACGTGTGATTGAAGGTCTCACCTGAAGTAGACGGTATATGAGAAGGGTAAGGAAGTCCCTCGGTGTCCCCTTATCATCCTTTCATTAATCACAGAAATGCAAAATTCCAACGAAAGATCATTAAACAATACGGTATTTGAAACATATTGTATAAAATATCTTTTTTTGATAACCAGAATGATGTCTATTAACTACAGTAATGAATCAAACATTTCTGAATTAAAACAAAATCTATCTTGGGTTCCCATAATATCAAAATATATCATTCCCTTTATTTTTCTGTCAAATATACACATTGTTCTCTGCTTGTGTAGGTATATGTCTAAATCTTGCATACGTAGCTACACCGTTACCACATTTTGTAACCGTACTCCTGTGCGCAAACGTCTTGTCTGCTGCAGTGAAGGCAACAGCAGAGTATTAGTATTTCCGTAAGTAGCTGAATACACTATTTATAAACATGCACAGTTTACACCGAAGAGGTAAATACATGGTACAAAAGTGACAATAAATGCAAGGAAAGCAAAGATACAGGTAGATGCATCATTTCCTTCTTCTTTTCTATTTCATCAATACAAACTATGACATTGCGAAATTCATTTGATACGTTTCTTTTCCCTATTTCTCTGCACGTCGTTTTTGCCCTGTACAGACTGATAGCTGCTATCTTATCCTTTCCTTTTATGTGATACTTCTCACAATCCTTTGGTATAGCTGTCGAACGTTTAAGTTCTAGTATAAATGACTGGATATATTCCTAAGTAGAAAGAACAAATTGACTGTGCACATATGTTGGCGAGCAAGCTAATGGCCCCTGAGATCCATACCTCAACTATATCCGTTCTCTGGGGACAGAACTTTCTAAAGGAAAGCTTTAGATTACATCTCCACAATTCAGCTTGATCAAAGCCATACAGCGTGTTGTGAAATGAATTAGACTCACGAGGGTGTACTCTTTTCAATTGTGTCTCCGACATACTTCCTTCTGTTACAATTTTAGAGCTGCTGTTTGTAGGAACGTCTGAAGCTTTTATACGTTTTTCGGCCATATATCATCATCTTTGTCTGTTTGCCACATATCAGTCGTCACTCGGCCTTATGCCTTTAAATTGATTATTGCTATCAATTTTGCTCAAGTGTATTGTAACCTGCAAATAACAATGGTGTTAAAATTGGTGAGTTCGTTTCTAAAGCTTTAAAGAAGAAAGTCCCCGTCATTTAAACCACAGTAACCACAATATTCACAATCAAAGCTGCCCGAGCGACCACCTCTTCTCAGCGACCACCTGGCCATTTCGACCGCTTTTTCTCGGTCCCGATTTTTTTTCCCATTAACGTTAGCATTAAGCGACCTTTTCTCAACGACCACCTGGCCAACGCGACCGCGACCGGCCCAAATTGGGACCCATAACGACCAAATCATTTTCAAAATTGAGGTTTTCATCGATTTTTGATGATAACTAGTGCTATTTTGTGCCGACATCGTTGTAAAAAAATCCGAATTTAGTTGTTACAGAAGTTTTTTAAAAATCTATATCATTATAAAGTGAACGAATGCTGAAACGTATACAGCCTCATACTTTTTAAAGAAAGATCTTTGCAGCTCATACCTTTTGAAGAAAGATTTGTGTGAGTGTTTTGTCCAACTGTACTGTACCCGTGGGTATAAGTACGCTATCGGGACGTACAGGGCATCGAATTCGAAAGGTGCACCGTAGTTATTTCAGATCAAGAACATAGCGACGCATAAAGGCTTGTTTCTTTTTTGTATGATAACTGACAGCATCAAAGTTCCCTTACAGTCTAAAACGTTAGTGTACAAATACTTGAGCTTTAAAACACGGTATCATATAAAAGCTCGATAAAAGCTTGGGGCTAAATTGACAATTTACAGTGTGCCCTTTGTATTTGACATTAAAGATCTCGCTACTTTGCGTGCGTGCAGTGTGCTTGCTATTTGCCATTAAACACAACGGAAACCATTTATACTTTGCATCGGGCATGTTTTGAGTCGATACTCTTCTCAGCGACCACCTGTCCAAATCGACCGCTTTTCCCCGGTCCCCTAGGTGGTCGTCTTGGACAGGTTTGACTGTAGTTAACTTTTTCATCATAAGCATCCAGCTAAACGTTGTTGTGCCATGCTAAATACATAACGTGGCACTAGATCCATTTATATGTTTGTGGTGGAATATTATTTTACATTATGGTTTCTGGCAAGTTTCTAAAACATTCTGAAATGTAAAGCCCTATTCATGAATTATACAACATGAAGAAAATACAGTCTTACATAAACTCCCCGTCTGTTCCTATTTACATTTGGACATAATAAAAGCTGGTTTTCAACCGAAAGTTTGGAATAAGACACAGCTTTGAGTGCCTATTGGGATATCATTTAACTCCAATCCTGCCGATACATTGTCGCGACTAATCTGACTGTATCGGATTTGGTTTTGCTCATAAAATCTCTCTGCTTTAGATTTGTTTTGTGTTTGTGCATACATCGTTTCATTTATCTATGAATAATACTTTGACAACTTGGTGGTGTGAGTAATTTTGCGGAAAACGAGAATAACCGACATCTTGCTCTAAAGCTATATAACTCCCATTTATCTAGTAAGTTTTGTTTCCTACCAGTAATTAATGACTTTTGTTTCTTATCACTAAGAAAATATATAAATGTTATATATATATCTGCCTTATGTATTGGTAATCTGCCTCCAAGACACACATATACTCACACACACATACATTGGTATCCTAGTCAAAGATTCTTTTATGTGACTTGTTGATATATTGTTTTTAATCTGATGTTTTCACTTCTTTTAACAGCAATGCGTCATTTCCTCCACTAATCAACATACATCATGCCGAATTATACTAAAAATAATTTGCAGAAGAACGCTACATTCATTTCTAAAAGGTGATGTTTCTTACATTTTCATTGTCTCCTACATTGTCTCCTCTTTTTTGTCTTGTGAAGCTATGTCTATCTTTTTCAGGTTCATGGTAGTTGGACTTAGCTCCGTTCCCCGGAATGGGGACTTCAGTATTATCTATATAGAAGCGCTGTTTAAGCTGTAGGTTTTGAAACAGTAAAACTCAAGAATAGCTAGATTTGAACTTTTCTTGACTTTCACACATGGATGATAAATATTCCAACTGAAAGATCATAGAATAAGATAAAATTGTACAGACTAGATAATGCAGCTGATGGAAACACGGGACTATTAAAGGTAAGCCATCAATTGTTTCTCGTCCCCAAACATATTGACTATCAGTCATTACGGTTACTGCTACGGATAATATTGTTTCCCAGTAAAGGTTTTCTTAGGTACTTTTGAAAAAAAATCATTTTAGTGAATCATTACCATCGTTGATCTACAACATCGAACTAAAATGAAACAACGCACTGCTTCATTGCTTCACAATACTGAGCTTGTTTTAACAATGTATAATGTGGTCCACTGTATATAACAAATACGTAACAACAGGGCGGAGCGTGGAATGAATCTACTCATATTTGATCTTATTTTGTAAATGGGATATGTACCCTAAGTCCTCACTGGTTTAGACCTATTGGTATTACTGTTTAACCGTTATAGGTATGTTTGGTAAAGATTTGTATGGTACATTAGGCATTAATAGAAAGTAGGAAGATAGGCTTTAGTTAACATTTGAATTTAGACTAGTACTGTCCGTTGGACGATCATGTACCTTTTTTTTTCAAATCTATAACGGCTTTAGTAGAAGAAGACTTTTGTACAAATGTTTCCAGGTGTATACACTGCTACAAACCCAGTCGGGTCACCAAAGGTCTAATGCTGTGTTTTAAAAAGCGTTGAAAGTGAACAAATCTGTCAGACAGTATGATTGATGGCAGTCTATCACGAAGTTCGCTGCAGCTCTACAGCACTTGTATCCATCCTTATAGGTCTTATGAAGATGCGTTTTCTACATGTTCTGTTAATTCGGTACTTTAACCAAGGTTGTATGTGATATCCTGTATGTGGTATATTTGTTTTGCTTATTCTCTTAAATCTAATTCAGCGCTTCTACTACAATTTACTTTATATCTTGCATGAGGTACATTTGTTTTGCTTTGTATAATCCGTTCGATCTAATTTGGTTCTAATACCACGCTTATTTTTTTATATGTTGAATGCGGTACATTTGCATGTTGTCCATTCCTCTATTATGTTTATTCTGTTAGATATAATATGGTACTTCTACACGTCTATATGTCTAAGCGTTACGTTGGTACTGTTATAAAACATTTCTTTGTCTCTTTCAATTGGTACATTTGTTTTGTTGCTTTAATAAAGAGGTTGTTCAAATAAAGTAAAGGTAGGTTTGTTTGTCTTACTCAATCTATGCATATAGATGGATCTCAATATTTGCTGTGTAAACTACTTCGTTGTTTTCTAAAGCTTTCATTAACGCTTTATGCCATGGTACATGATAGTTAGGAACAAAGGCAAGGTAATTTTTTTTAAAATAATTATTTAATATTTACATATTTCCACTATATAGCGTCTATATTTGCATAACTGCATTATTGTATCCATGCTTAAAACATCAAACGTTTGCATTTCTTATTCAATGGGGTAGCAAAAGGGCCTATTAGTGTTACTAAATATTTAGCAAACTGTATTTCCTATTTTAAGTTGTGTGAACGTTGAGAACTTCGGTTGTTTGCTCTCTCCATCTTTCACAATGTGCAGCACGACACCCTTAAGGCTAAAAGTGGCTTTAAAAAAGCCAGTTGAAGCGACGAATGGATCAAACAATGGGTCCCTTCAATCATTTCGTGTGACTCAGTTATTAACCTCTCTGGAGATTAAAGCTTAAGTCACACGGAATGTCTCCTCTTTGTTCTGTCGCCTGAGTAATGGTGATCGATGCACTGTAATTATGACACTTCTGCAGGCTAGCTTACATTATCAAATTTTAGCCCGCCCCACCTGATGTTGTAACGAGCGAAATATGCACGTAAAGATGTAGATGAAAATACTCTTTATCTCTGACATAAACAGTTATGTGGTACGAACAGTTGGCTGTTCTTTCCAGATGTATATTGTATTACAATGTCTTTGAAGACCTGTTGAAAACGCGGCATGGCTGTCAAACGCCTGGACTGAATAATTGGCGTCTCGCTCCCAGCGTTTTGCAAAGTTGCACAGCCTCTTTTGTTGTCTAAGGGGCAGATTTTTCAGGGTAGATAAGACGGTATTGCCACAATACCATACAGTGTTTGTTCCTTGTTTTAAAGATATACGTACGGAGAACAGAATTCAAGTAACTGCTAACGTTTCAAGGACGTGTCAAATCTAGGCTCAACATTATACCTGTCTAGTTGTCAACTCTATATCTTCATCCTTCTACATATTCTTGTTGATGTGTAATGCATATAAAAACTGACCTTTTTAAAAGCAGATTGATGTAGGTCACCAAAATGGCCGTTAAATAACGATTTATTCCAGGCGACTGGGCGTGACGCGGCACCACAATGGCACTATTGTATTACAAAACGCAGCGTAACAGAAAAGCCGAAGGCCAACAACTGTTTCAGTAGTTTCTCTATAAGTCATCACGTAGCACACTGTTAGGCGCTGCTTTAGGTTTTTGGAATACTTATTTTCGAGGTGGGTTCCTCTTATTTCTTTGTTAACAGCTTGGTCACCTATTGATATTACTGTTTAACCGTTAAAGGTATGTTGGGTAAAGATTTGTCTTGTACATTAGGCATTAATAGAATGTAGGGAGATAGGCTTTAGCTTACATTTAAATTTAGACTAGTACTGTCTGTTGGTCGGTCCTGTGCCTTCTTTAAAATACTAATGGCTTTAGTAGAAGAATACTTTAGTTTTTGTCCTAGAACCTTGCTAACGTAGTCAACAATCGCTAGCTTTAAATGTGTTAAGTTTTCCATCTGGTCAATTTACAACAATAAACTCTGAAGCAACGTCCTACTTTAAACATCGATTTAGTACGCTAAACTAAGTTAACCATGTAAAGCGGTACTGCGCCTAGTATTGTTTCCAGTTAAGGTTATCTTAGGTACTTTTTAAAAGTATTGACAGTGCCCGCCACTGGCAATAGTGGATAAGATGAAATGTACAAGTATACAACCACGTTTATTGACGATAAGAAATAGCACGGAAGTGGAGGAAGGGTGGAGGGTGTGTTAGTAACCTATAGTAACCTAATCACATTACATCTAAGGAAACGAAGGACCATCAAAATCAAAGGTAAGCCATCACTTAGTCCCAGACCACATTTACTACAACTCCTCACTAGTTAATCCATAAGGATAGTATTGCTTTCCGGTTAAGGTTATCTTAGGTAGTCAAAACAGTCCTCTCCTTTGTCAAAAGTGAACTGAAATGTACAAGTATACTACTAAGTTCTATTACAATAACAAATAGCATGGATGGGGTGTGTGTGTTACTAACTTACTGTTAATAAGATGTAGATAATGACCGTTAGACCTTTTAAATCTATACCGGCTCAAAAAAAAAAAACAGTTTTAAGGTTAAAACAAAATGAACAGTGTACAGACACCATGTAAAAACCAGTGGGTGGAATGGCGCGTTGCGGTAAACACCCGGCTTATCCAATGATAAAGATGTGAACAAAGCCCACCAAATATGAAAAGCCTATAGACTGTTAGATTTAGTAGATAGTTAGATTATAAGATTGATATGGACCGTAAGCCTGATGCAAAGTATTGATAGACAGCGCAAATTTAAATAAGAGCTAGCTAGAAAACTCTTTTTTAATTACATCATAAAGACCAAACATTTTTCTAAATGTAATTTATATTAACTCTTTCATACATTATTGTATTTACATTTTAAATGTTTTTGGCAAATACTTAAGCATTAACGCTTGAGACCTAATTTTTGTACTAATTTTTGTCCCTTTTCAACATAGTTCTGGTCAAAAACAGATAATCTGTACCATTGTAAACAATTCAGATGGTGCATAATTAACATAGAACCGCAGACATTTCGTCTCGTTGCTTGTCGTGGAAAATATCCTTTAAAATCCTGCAACGCATTTTTAGTTCCATTGCAGTTAATTCATCTCTGTTATGCAGATAATTCTGTCCATAAAATGAAATATCTGTGATACTAAAGTATGCTAAAGTAAAGTTTCCACTTTTTTGCTTGTCATCCCTTGTTTTTATGCAAGTACAGATAACTTCTGGTAACGTAAGGATAATATTTTCAAATAGGTCCGATGTAACAAGGCCTATATAACTAGCGCATGTGACGTTTAAGTAAGGAAATTGGCTTCCTAACGATAAAGTTAAGGGTTTATAACATTATTGATAAACGAAAGGATGCTGTCTTGAATAACGTACCAAATCCCTATAGAAGGTAGAGATCAAGGCACATCGTCAGAAATGAACCGAAGGATACATAACGTCAGTAAAACATGCTTGACCGTACATATGGCAGGATATTATATTTACTGTGTAATCTATCGTAAGCAATATAGTTGCAGTAATTTGCATTTGTTAGACTAAAGGTATTTATTTAAAAACCTTCATGTTTGGCCTTGTAGTGCTACAAAGTCTTCACTATTTAGGGTTTATCTTGCGAAGCTAGAGGTCTCGACGGTCTGAAGGCCCTCTAGCGGGGTTTCTTTGTAGTACAGCAGCACTTCAAGGTGTAGCTTCTTGGTATACAACGGTCTTGTTTTTTGAGAGGCGAGGATTTGACGCCACGAAGAATTATTTACAACTCTTAGCCCCGGTGATTTCATAGATATATGAACATAAATTTGGTGACGGCAGTTGTGTGCTGTTTTATTCTATACCCATTGCATTGACGACTGTTCGATTGTGTATATTCTCGAAGCCTTTCCAATGTCAGCAGGGTTTTTTTCCAAAGTTAACAGTTAACATGAGTATCCTTATATTTGCATTGCTTGTCACTTAAGCTTAATTTGCCGTTCCGAGGTAGGGACATTATTTTTCGCAAAGATATTCTGACATGATATATTTACCTTGCTCGTGATTAAAGCTTAATTTGCTCTTCTCAGACCAGAAGATCTACACTGCCAAAATTTTTTTTTTCTTATTTTGCTTACCCCATGGACAATTCTCATATGTACAAATATTCTCAAATAACATTTTTGTAAGAAGGAAATGTAGATTAAAATTCAAGCAAAACGAGAAACTACAAAAAAAATCTAGAGATTGAAGCAAAAATCTTCTTTTTTTCTTTGAATGCAAGAAAACAATCCTAGAGATTCTTGTTTTTTTTCTAACCAGATTAAACTCTTACGAACTACAAGATTTTTTTTTCTTCCTGGAAATTAACTTTTCTGTGAGAAAGCAAAACAAGATAAACAAGAAAAAGCATTTTTGGAAATACAAGAAAACAAATCTCAAATTCTATCAAAAACTTAGCAAGCAAACCTTTGTTTGCCCCACGGACACGTACATTTTTCTAATATTTCTAGGGGACAGAAGAATTGTCTTTCTGGAAAATCAATTTTGTGAGGAAAGAAAACAAGATAAACAAGAAAAAGCAGATTTCGCGAATTTAGGTCTAATTCTCTTCAAACCAACTTTATTGGGTGCGAATTTTTCCCCCACATCTTATGTGCACCTTTATTTTCATTGAAGCTTAATTTACTTTATTCTCCTTAATTTCCTAATCTCTGCAAGAATGTTTTTTTTTAAGTTAGTACACTACCAAAAATGATTTTTGCTTGTTTTCCTTACACCATGGATAATTCTTATATGAAGAAAAATATTCTTGCAAGAAAAAAATGTAGAATAAAATTCAAGCAAAACAAGAAACTGCAAAAAAATCTTAATTCTCACGCGAAGAACAATTTTCTTCTCTGGTGAAGAAAATTATTTCGAAAGATTTTCACACCTAAGAATGTTCTGAAACTTTAAGCAAAATATTCTTGTTTTTTCTTATGCGTGCTTTTTTATAACTCTTAAAAGATTCAAAAATGTTTGCTCTTGATGTAAGAAAAGTATTCTTGGTGTAAGAATATTGATTTCATAAATTCAAGCAAAAATTTGCTTTCACCATGGACAAGTATGTTTTTCTAAGATTTCTTGGGGACAGAATAATTTTGTTCCTGAAAGATAAATTTTCCGCGAGGAAGAAAAACAAGATAGACAGGAAAAAACATTTTTGGTACTGTATAGGTATCACATATTCTTTGAATTGGCCTTAAGATGCGCATAATAATTTTCTGACATCATATATGCACTTTAGTTGCCATTAAAGCTTATTTTGTTGCTAACCCCATGGACAATTTTTATGTGAAGAAAAATTCGAGCAAAACAAGAAACTCCAAAAAAATTTTTTCTGAAAGATTTTCACACCTTAGAATTTTCTGGAACTACTTTCAGCAAAATCTTCTTGTTTTTTTTTATGATGCAAGAAAAAATTGATTTTTATAACTCTTAATAAATACAGTAATTTTTGCTCTTGACGTAACAAAAGTATTCTTGGTGTAAAAATATTAATCTCAAAAATGTCTCAAAAAGTCAAGCAAAATTTGCTTTCCCCATGGACACGTTTTTCTAAGATTTCTTGGGAACCAAACAATTTTCTTCTTAGAAGATAAGTTTTCTGTGAGAAAACAAAAACAAGATGAACAAGACAAAAACATTTTTGGAAGTGTAAAAATACGACATTGTCAAAGAATTCCGATTTTTTTTTATCGACCAAACCTAATGGGGTGCAGAATTTTTGTTGTTGACATTTTACATGTAGAATGCTTGTCAGTTAAAATTGATCTGGCCTTCTGAGACAAAATAACAGTCTGGCATTTGTTTGTCACTTTATTTGTCACCGTCAGAAAATCGAATCGGACCATCTTTAAAAAATCAGATGTCATTGGTGCTCTTACTTTTGCGAAACAGCTTAATTTGTTCTTCGAGGCAAAGTATTCCTAGTAGATACGGAAAGGGGACCTGTTAGAATCCGTAAAAAAACCGCATCTTCAGCATCCGTTACCGACCGATACCGCGGTATATGTCAGGAGCTATTACCATTTTTTCCCAGAATTAGTTGTCAACTTACTTGGCAAACTCGTGAGATGACCTGTGTGTTCGTGACAGCTGTAAATGTAAGATGTAAATTTTCCAGTTTGAATAATTCTTCCGTTTTTTTTTTTAACCAATGTGTGAGTAATAGCCGTGTTTGTAAGATGTAAAGTGCAAGGTTTGGAGAAAATCGTCTTTTTTTCTTAAAGCAGGTTCGTTTTCAATAGCCGTGTCTGTAAAGTGTAAGGTTTGGAGAAAACCTGTGGTCTTTTTCTCCGAGCCTGTGTGTTTGTAATAGCCATGTCTGTAAGATGTAAAATGTTAGGTTTAGAGAAAATCCTCAGTTGTTCCCTCGGAACCTGTGTGTGAGTAGTAGCCGTGACTGTAAGATATAAAGTATAAGGTTTAATGTTTGGAGAAAATCGTCTGATTTTTCTTTGGATCTTGTGAGTTTGTAATAGCCGTGTCTGTAACATTCAAAGTGTATTGTTTTGATACAACCTGTCTGTAAGATTTAAAAATTGCAATGTTTGGAAAAAAAATCCTCCGTTTTTCAAGGAACCTGTGAGTTTGTAAAAGCCGTGTCTGTAGAATGTAAATAGTAAAGTTTCAATAA
>NC_049979.1:30743633-30746287 GCF_000003815.2 Branchiostoma floridae
AGAAAGTCGTGTGTTTGTAAGAGCCTGTCTTAAAGAAATAAAATGCAAGGTTTGGAAAAATTTTCCGTTTTTTCTCCGAACCTGTGTGTCTTTTATAACCTGTGTCTGTAAGATTAACATTCTAACGTTTCGATTAAAATATCCGTTTCTTTTTAAAACCTGTATTACGTCATAACGATACAAAATGACAAAAAATATAAAACTTTACTATGACATCATCCCCTCCAAATTTAATGATCGTAACCCAAGCCGTTTTGAAATTACGAAGGGGGGGTCAAAAGACCCCCCCCCCCTGGTCCCAGGAATCCCCCAAAAAAGCCCGGTCTGGATAGGGTTAAAAGTCATGTTCGTAAGATCAAATATTTTGGTTGAATCCTCCCATTTTTTTCTCAGAACCTGTGTATTTGTAAAAAGCGTGACATGTTTAATGCAAGGTATGGAGAAAATCCTTTGTTTTTTCTCCCAGTCTATGTGTTTGTAATAGGCAAGTCTGTAAAAATGTTACATGTAGTGTTTTGACAATATCCGCCGTTTTTTTTCTTTCAAAACATCTGTGTTTGTAATAGCTCTGTCTGTAAGATGTAAAATGAATGCTTTGGAGAAAATCCTCCGGGTCTTTTTTGGAACCTATGTGTAGGTAAAAGCCGTGTCTGCGAGCTGTAAAGTGCAAGGTTTGGAGAAATTCCTTTTTTTTCGCTCTGAGGCAGTGGGTTTGTAATGGCCGTGTCTAAAGTGTAAATTGTAAGCTTTTGTGAATTTTTTTCTTTTGAGTCTGTGTGTTTGTAATAGCCATATCTGTAAAATATTAAGTGTAGTGTTTGGAGAAAATCGATAGTTTTTTTTTCCATCGGAATCTTTTTGTTTGTAATATACTTGTCTGTAAAATGGAAAATGTAAAGTTTGGAGAAAACTCACTGTTTCCCTCTTTAATCCTGTGTGTTTTTTTATAGCAGTGTCTGTAAGATTAAAAGTGCAATGTTTAGAAAAAAACAGTCCGTTTTTTATCGCAAACTGTGTGGTTTTAAAAACCATTGTCTGTGAGATTAAAAGGCTAACGTTTAAACTCTCCGTTTTTTCCCCTCAAAATCCGTGTTTTTGTGACAGCAGTGTTAGTAAGGTAATATATATAATGCAAGGTTTGGTTAAACTCGTTTGTTTTTTCCAAATAACGGTGTGTTTGTAATAGATATGTCTGTAAGATGTTAGGTGCAAAATTTGAAAAAAAAATCCTCTGTTGTTTCTCCCAGCCTATGTGTTTGTAATAGTCGTTTCTGTAAACTGTTAAGTGTAGTGTTTGGACAAAATCTTCCTTTTTTTTCTATCAGAAACTGTCTATTTGTAATAGCTCTGTCTGTATGATGTGAAATGTATTTATTGAAAAAAAATCCTCCTGGTCTTTTTCGGAACCTATGTGTAGGTAAAAGCCGTGTCTGTGAGATGTAATGTGCAAGGTTTGGAGAAAAGCCTTTTTTTTTCTCCGAGCCTGTGGGTTTGTAATGGCCGTGTCTGAAAGTGTAAATTGTAAGCTTTGGAGAAAATCCTATTTTTTTTTCTCCGAGACTGTGTGTTTGTAATAGCCATGTCTGTAAAATGTTAAGGGTAGTGTTTGGACAAAATCCTTTGTTTTGTTTTTTCTCGGAATCTTTTTGTTTGTAATATACGTGTGTTAGATGGAAATGTAAAGTTTAGAGAAAACCCACTGTTGTTCTCTTTGATCCTGTGTATTTGTTATAGCCGTGTCTGTAAGATTAAAAGTGCAATGTTTAAAAAAAATTCTCTGTTTTTTCTCGGAACCTGTGTGTTTTTTAAAACCCGTGTCTTTAAGATTAAAAGTCTAACGTTTGGTTTAGATCCTTCGTTTTTTCACAAACCCTGTATGTTTGTAATGGAAGTGTCAGAAATATGTGTAGTTTGAGGTATGGAGAAAATCCTCTGGTTTGTATTCGGAACCTGTGTGTTTATGAAAGCCGTGTCTGTGAAATGTTTAAATAACATTTTCCATTTGGGGGGGGGGGAGGGGGAACTCGTGTGGTTTTTAAAACCCTTGTCTGTAAGATGTAAAGTATAAGTTGTAATAAAAGTCCTGTTTTTTTTTCTCAAAACATGTTTGCTTGTAAGAGCCGTGTGAGAAAGACGTAAAGTGTAAGGTTTGGGAAAAATCCTCCTTTTTTAAACTTGTGTGTTTGTAATAGCCCTGAACGTCAGATTAAAACAGTAAAGTATGAATGGAATCCTATTTTTTACCTTGGAACCTGTGAGTTTTTAATGGCCGTATCTGTACGATAAAAATGTAAGGTTTGGAGGAAGTCCACTGTTTTTTCTCTTTGATACTGTGTGCTTGTTATAGCCGTGTCTGTGAGATTAGTAGTGCAATATTGAAAAAAAAAATCCACGGTTTTTTTTTTTCTCGAAACCATTATGTTCTTTAAATGCCGTGTCTGTAAGATTAAATATTAGGGTTAAATCCTCGTTTTTTTTTTCTTAGTACCTGTGTATTTGTAATAACCGTGACAGTAAGATGTACGATGCAAGGCTTGAAGAAAGTCTTTTTCTCCGAGCCTGTGGGTTTGTAATGCCGTGTCTGAAAGTGTAAATTGTAAGGTTGGAAAATATCCTAATCTTTTCTCCCAGACTGTTCTTTTGTAATAGCCATG
>NC_049979.1:30746888-30747479 GCF_000003815.2 Branchiostoma floridae
TTAAGACGTCATAATGTCATACTTAGCGCTAAAATCGTCTACATATGAAATTGCCGCTATACTTAAAGGTATTAAAAAAAACGATGACTATAAAGGTTATCGTATTGTTGTCTAAGTCTGCCAAGTCTTTTGTTGCCAATGACGATGACACTGACGCCAATATGACGTCAGACAATGACGTCATTTGTCCGCCATCTTGGATCGACAAGCTTGAATTATCTAAAATGCGATTTTTTCCACATATAACCCCAAAACCCAATGGAACTGGACTAGAAAGGTTCAAATGATTGTGTTCTGTAAGAAAATAACAGATTTTGACGGAATTTAAATAAAAAAAAACATGTATTTATCGTTGAAAATGGCATTGTCCGCCATCTTGGATTTTGACCCATGACATCATCAAATTATCATAAATTGTGAATAATTAATTGGAAATGTAACTTAGAATTACACAGGATCTTAATGATATAGATAAACAAGTTTGGTTTAGCAATAAAACTATGAAATCCCATAATTCAAACTGAAATTAGTAAATTTAGTAAAATATGCCTGTCATAAAACCATTGCCATGGCAACACAAAAATCAAACAA
>NC_049979.1:30747826-30749390 GCF_000003815.2 Branchiostoma floridae
AATGAAATCCTATTTTTTGTAGGGGAACTTGTGTGTTTGTAAAAGCCGTGTCTGTAAGATGTTTGTTGAATTTTTTTTTTTTTTACCTTGGAACCTGTGAGTTCTTAATGGCCGTATCTGTACGATAAAAATGTAAGGTTTGGAGAAAGTCCACTTTTTTTTCCCTTTGATCCTGTGTGTTTGTTATAGCCGTGTCTTTGAGATTAGTAGTGCAATATTGAAAAAAAATTCCTCCGTTTATTTTCTCGAAACCATTGTGTTCTTTAAATGCCGTGTCTGTAAGATTAAATATTAGGGTTAAATCCTCCATTTTTTTTCTTAGTACCTGTGTATTTGTAAAAACCGTGACAGTAAGATTTACGAGGCAAGGTTTTGAAAAAGTCTTTTTTTCTCCGAGCCTGTGGGTTTGTAATGGCCGTGTCTGAAAGTGTAAATTGTAAGGTTGGAAAATATCCTAATCTTTTCTCCCAGACTGTTCTTTTGTAATAGCCATGTCTGTTTAATGTTGAGTGTAGTGTTTGGACAAAATCCTTTTTTTTCTCGGAATCTGTGTGTTTGTAATATACGTGTCTGTAAAATGGAAAATGTAAAGTTTGAAGAAAACCCATTGTGTTTCTCTCTGATCCTGTGTGTATGTTATAGCCGTGTCTTTAAGATTAAAAGTGCAATGTTAAATAAAAAAAAATCCTCCGTTTTTTCGGAACTTGTTTGGTCTTTCAAACCCTTTTCTGTAAGACTAAAAGTCTAACGTTTGGTTTAAATCCTCCGTTTTATTAACCTGTGTGTTTGTAATAACCGTGTTAGAAAGATATGAAGTTTAAGGTTTGAATAAAATCCTTAGTTTGGGGGGGGACCTGTGTGGTTTTTAAAACCCGTGTTTGTAAGATCTAAAGTATAATTTGTAATGAAAAAGCCTGTTTTTTTTCTCGAAACATGTTTGCTTTTAATAGCCGTGTCAGAAAGACGTAAAGTGTAAGGTTTGGGAAAAATCCTCTTTTTTTTAACCTGCGTGTTTCAAATAGCCGTGACCGTCAGATTAAAACAGTTAAGTATGAATGAAATGCTATTCTTTCCAGGGGAACTTGTGTGTTTGTAAAAGTCTTGCTGTAAGATGTTTGTTGAATTTTTTTTTTTTTTACCTTGCAACCTGTGCTTTTGTAAAAGCCGTATCTGTACGATAAAAAATTGTAAGGTTTGGAAAAAATCCACTGTTTTCCTCTTGAAGCCTGTGTGCTTGTAATAGCCGTGTCTGTAAGATTAAAAGTGCAATATCAAAAAAAAAAATACTCCGTTTTTTCTCGGAACCTTCGCATTTTTTTTAATAGCCGTGTCTGTAAGTTTAAATATTTGGGTTAAATCCTCCGTTTTTTTTTCTCAGAACCTGTGTATTTGTAAAAACCGTGACAATAAGGTGTATGATGCAAGATTTGGAGAAAATTCTCTGTTTTTTATTAAGCCGGTGTGTTTTTAAGAGCCATGTCTGTAAGATGTTAAGTGCGAGGTTTTGAGAAAATGCTCTGTTTTTTCTTCAGCCTATGTGTTTGTTATAGCCATGTCTGTAAAA
>NC_049979.1:30749490-30762158 GCF_000003815.2 Branchiostoma floridae
TAAACGTTTGTGTTTGTATAGCCGTGTGAGAAAGATGTGAAGTTTAAGACCAACCCCTTACTATAAAACCACCCAATAAATTCGGCTAACGTAAACTACTAGAGCTCAGTCTTCTGTTGACTGTGGTGGAGTTCACATCGGGGAAGGCTGGCTGAGACCGCTGACCAACACAAATATATTTTCAATTCAATTTTGATATTAGGATACTACAAAAGGTATTGAAGTATGATTATACATAAAGCTTCACCTAACCCAGAAAATAAAGCAATGAAAATGCTGGCTTGTCTTACTCTGGTACTATGAGACATAACTGACAGTTACATGTACAGTCTACATAGCCCCTGTTGGTACACTTACAAACATACACCACATTATTAGCCATATTTCTAGACACATAAATATCAGAGCTAATTCAGTTATAAGGAAGATTTTCAAGTTGCAATTATGTGTTGTAGATACAAAAAGACACTTTGATACAAAGTTGGCAGAGCAGAGTTGAAAGTTTCAATTTGAACACAAGGTTGGTTTCCCAATATTTGAAAGTTATTAGGACCTTGATTATGTAACTTTGTTACAACTATCTGGATCATTCTGCAGGGTTTGATAGTGTTTCCTTGAAAACCAGTAGAGAAAAATATTTGAATTTTTGACCAGTATTTTATGCTAATCTGTCCCTGCCTTTGTTTCCAGCGTGTAGACAGTCTGGGATGTTTATTAGTTTATGTATTTATAGGGGTCAATTCACCACTCTAGCTGCTGGGATGGTCACAGTAGGGAGTACTTCCTTAGTGCTTTGCCCAGGGCACACCTGGGAGGTCTTTAAGGTTTGGAGAAAATCCTCTGTTTTGTATTTGGAACCTGTGTGTTTGTAAAAGCCGTGTCTGTAAAATGTAAAGTGTTATGTTTGAATAAATCCTCCGTTTTTTTGGGGAACCTGTGTGGTTTTTAAAACCCTTGTCTTTAAGATTTAAAGTATAAGTTGTAATAAAAGTCCTCTTTTTCTGCAAACATGTTTGCTTGTAAGAGCCGTGTCAGAAAGTGTAAGGTTTGGGAAAAATCCTCCTTTTTTTAACTTGTGTGTTTAATTGTTATAGCCGTGACCGTCAGATTGAAACAGTTAAATATAAATGTAATACTATTTTTTTCGGGGGAACTTGTGTGTTTGTAAAAGCCGTGTCTGTAAGATCTAAAGTATAATTTGTAATGAAAAGCCTGTTTTTTTTTCTCAAAACATGTTTGCTTTTAATAGCCGTGTCAAAAAGACGTTAAGTAATAGTTCAAGCCCGAGGGATGCCAACAAACTCCGAGAGAGCGGGGCTATACTATATCCACATAGACGAGCAATCTGCCCATGATTGAACTGACTTAGAGCACAGCCATCTGTCCGAAGCAAATCATAAATATTGACAAAGATTTACACTTTGAAATAGGTGAAAAATATATTCTTGGGAATCTTTTGGTGTGTGATTTTTTTCTCCAGGCCACATTTGGTCTTACTTTTGGAGTTCATTCAGTGGTGAGCAGAAAGCCTCCTGAGACACAACCTATACAAGACGTCTGAGACAGGTTGTCTGGAGAAATCCCTGGTGGACGGGTACCATGTGACTATTCTATCCAATCAAGTTTAACTCTGGCTTGTTTAGCGGGATTTTTGTACTATGTCAGACTCATAGAGGATTTCATTCTGGGAAAGGAGCTCCTGAAGTCATATCCTCTTTCGCCATGTTTGGTAACCAGTTTTGGGAGTACGTTGGAGTAGTTATCGATACAGGTTTTTGTTCATCAACTGTTTAATAGTGTTCAAACTGTAAGTGTCTTTGTTTTTACTTTTCTAGTTAAAAAGTGACTTAAAGGGCTGTCAAGTTTTTTTCAACGTGTAGTTTCTCATCAATTTTGTTTATCAATTCATCAAGTTCTCTTGTTTGTGGATCTCGGTAGACTTTCAAAAATGAGTTAGAATGTTACAACTGTCCATGTAGTTTTACTATGCTGCTTGTTGTTTTGAATACAAGATATTCCTGTATGATTTTTGTGTGGTCTCATTGTATTCCTACTAATCTAGGTCAGATGACCCTCCCTTGAAATGTCATGTTGAAGTGGGCGTCTTGAGTATAATCTGATTTATAGCGTTGGTTAGAGAACAACTGTCCCTTGAGAGGAGGGAAAGTCTGGCTCCTGGTTGGCTGAAACAGCATGCCAAGTTAGTTAGAGTACCTCTACCTCAAGGGACAGAGGTGCTCTAACTAACTTCTGACCATACTATGTGGATTTCAAAGCAAAAAATCCTCAACCCTGATTGGCTGAGGACAGATGGCTGTGCTCTAAGTGTAAGGTTTGGGAAAAATCCTCCTTTTTTTAACCTGCGTGTTTGAAATAGCCGTGACCATCAGATTAAAACAGTTAAGTATGAATGAAATGCTATTCTTTTCAGGGGAACTTGTGTGTTTGTAAAAGCCTTGCTGTAAGATGTTTGTTGATCTTTTTAATTTTTTTTTTACCTTGCAACCTGTGATTTTGTAAAAGCCGTATCTGTACGATAAAAAAAATGTAAGGTTTGGAGAAAATCCACTGTTTTCCTCTTGAAGCCTGTGTGCTTGTAATAGCCGTGTGTGTAAGATTAAAAGTGCAATATAAAAAAAGAAATACTCCGTTTTTTCTCGGAACCTTTGCGTTTTTTTTAATAGCCGTGTCTGTAAGTTTAAATATTTGGGTTAAATCCTCCGTTTTTTTCTCAGAACCTGTGTATTTGTAAAAACCGTGACAATAAGGTATATGATGTAAGATTTGGAGAAAACGTTCTGTTTTTTTCTTAAGCCGGTGTGTTTGTACTAGCCGTGTCTGTAAGATGTTAAGTGCCAGGTTTTGAGAAAATGCTCTGTTTTTTTTCCAGCCTATGTGTTTGTTATAGCCCTGTCTGTAAAAATAAATCAGCAATGTTAAAAAAAAAAAATTCTCCGTTTTTTCTCGAAACCTTCTTGGTTGTTCAAAACCTTGTTTGTAAGATCAAAAGTCAAATGTTTGGTTTAAATTCACCGTTTTTTTAAAACCTGTGTGTTAGTAATAACCATGTGAGAAAGATGTGAAGTTTAAGGTTTGGAGAAAATCCTCTGGTTTGTATTCGGAACCTGTGTGTTTGTAAAAGCCGTGTCTGTAAAATGTAAAGTGTACTGTTTGATTCATAATCCTCCGTTTTGGGGGGAACCTGTGTGGTTTTTAAAACCCTTGTCTCTAAGATGTAAAGTATAAGTTGTGATGAAAGTCCCTTTTTTCTCAAAACATGTTTGCCAGTAAGAGCCGTGTCAGAAAGACGTAAAGTGTAAGGTTTGGGAAAAATCCTCCTTTTTTAACTCTGTGTTTAATTGTAATAGCCGTGACTGTCAGATTAAAACAGTTAAGTATGAATGAAATACTATTTTTTTCAGGGGAACTTGTGTGTTTGTAAAAGCCGTGTTTGTAAGATGTTAAGTGTAGTGTTTGGACAAAATTCTCCGTTTTCTTCTCTCTTAAACTGTGTGTTTGCAATAGCTGTGTCTGTAAGATATTAAATGTATGCTTCGAAGAAAATCCTCCGGGTCTTTTTCGGAGCCAATGTGTAGGTAAAAGCCGTGGCTGCAAGATGGTACAAAGTACAATGTTTGGAGAAAATCCTCCTTTTTTTTCTCCGAGCCTGTAGGTTTGTAATGGACGTGTCTAAAGTTTGTAGAAAACCCACTGTGTTTCTCCTTGATCCTGTGTGTTTGTTATAGCCATGTCTGTAAGATTAAAAGTGCAATGTTAAAAAAAAAATTCTCCGTTTTTTTTAAAAACCTGTTTCGTCCTTCAAACACTTGTCTGCAAGATTAAAGGTCTAACGTTTGGTTTAAATCCTTCGGTTTTTTTAACCTGTTTGTTTGTAATAACCGTGTGAGAAAGATATGAAGTTAAAGGTTTGGAGAAAATCCTCTGTTTGTTTCAGGAACCTGTGTGTTTGTAAAATCCGTGTCTGTAAGATGTAAAGTGTAATCTTTAAATAAAATCTTCCTTTTTTTGTGGAACCTGTGTGGTTTTTTAAACCATTGTCTGTAAGATTTAAAGCATAATTTGTAATGAAAATCCTTTTTTTTTTCTCAAAACATGTTGATTTTAATAGCCGTGTCAGAAGAACGTTAAGTGTAAAGAGTAAGGTTTGGGAAAAATCCTACTTTTTTTAAACATGTGTGTTTGAAATAGCCGTGACCGTCAGATTAAAACATTTAAGTATGAATGGAATCCTATTTTTTTCAGTGGAACTTGTGTGTTTGTAAAAGCCGTGTCTGTAAGATGTTTGTTGAATTTTTTTTTTTTACCTTGGAACCTGTGAGTTTGTTATAGCCGTATCTGCACGATGAAATTGTAAGGTTTGGAGAAAGTCCACTGTTTTTTCTCTTTGATCCAGTGTGTTTGTTATAGTTGCGTCTGTAAGATTAAAAGTGCAATATTGAAAAAAAAAATCCTCCGTTTTTTTTTTCTCGAAACCATTGCGTTCTTTAAATGCCGTGTCTGTAAGATTAAATATTAGGGTTAAATCCTCATTTTTGGCGACGCCTCAGGGGCGGAGGCATTCTACAGTATTACGATTGCTTTGAAAATATTCCAAAAATTGCACGAATGCATTCCCCAGGGAATTCGTTTTGAGGTAGCCTTTGCCTGTTTGGTCTTTTGTCGGAACAGAAATGGCCTTTGTTGCTTGGTATTTTACCGTCACATTACTGTTTCAGGCAATTTGCTTCTTTCAGCACAAAAAAAAACAGTCATAATCACTGCATTAAGTACGTTTTTCTGTTTCTGGCAATTGAGATTTATATTTTTAACTCTCAATCGCTCTTTTGGTGTTCTTTGAGAGAAATAGGAACACTATATTAAAGCTTTAATGTTTAAAGTACATAGGTTTTTTTTGTTTCACCTGTGAACACAGTCGTATTTTGAATTTACTAAATCTGATTTGAAACAATTTTTATTTGCAAGATGTTTGTAGAAAACAGAAAAGGCCATGACTGTCCACATTTTAAAGACTACTCATTTAAAAAAAAAACGATCCACACAATTGCCTATACCTTTTATTTCATCAACATACACATCATATATACTTTTACCATATCTCAAGACACAAACACAGAGAATGTAAAAACCTGACAGAACATGGCAAAGATGCGTCATTCTTATAACTTTGGATTTACTTCTATAACAATGACACTTGGTAATACATTCAAGCAAAACATTTCTTTTGTAATTCTGTTGACCGTATAATAAATTGTTTGCATGCTGACAAAATTCCTGGAACTATAGAGTCAAGCCTGACTACATGTGCATTGACTTCCGTTTCGTTGAGGTGATAGATTGTGATGCGTTGTAAAGCTACGGTTACTATCAATCTGATTGCCGTCCAAGTTTAACTACTAATTTCTTGTGACTGTTGTCGTTGTCGCATTGTAGAGCTGAAAGAAATAATATAGAACAGGTTAGGTATAGTTGACGGACACAAACATATTCCATGATCAATATGTCAACATGAATGAATCCCTATGGGTTTCTTTAGATTGCTTAGCTGTCAAATGTCTTTTTTCACATAATCAATAAATAAAGGTTCGAAAAAACTAAGTGCCCAGTGTAATAGATCAACCAACACCCAACATCCACTCATAGGTTTGTACTAGTTTTCAATGCTTCCTATGTTTGTGCATTTAAGCCCCCTTGTGCCTTTAAAGGTCCATTTTTAACCCACCATTCTGCTGTTACCTCTATTACTTTGGATATTCAAACTATATGAGCAATAAGAACAATGGGGTAACAAACCTCGCTGTTCAGGAAAACTGTTTGAACAGCATCCGTCTGTGTAACTTGTTCTCTTGACAAGCTGTGGGGTCTGGTGGGGTCGTCTTCCCATCCTTCATATGTTGTAATTCCTTGTGAGAGAAAAAAAGAAAAATGTGGAATTACTCCCAACTTTGGCTTTACAGTAATTGCATACATTTGAAACCATTAGTTGTAAGAAGATGTTCGGGATTGATATTGCATGTAGTGATATATCCAGTGAAAAACTATATCACCCAGCACACCATGTTTCTGTTTTGTTATAGGGCTGTACTGCTCAGGACAGAATGATGTTACATTCTTCATAAATCACGATGAGTCATTGACGGATCTCTCTCTTTTTTCTTTATGAACAATATCACGGGTACTGGTCAGCCCCATGCAGTTTCAAAAGAAACAATTGTGTACTGAGGATACGTACCTTCCGAAGTGATTTTCTTTCAAACTTTTCATTTGAAACATCATAGCTTCTTCTCATATTTTGGCTAAAGATAGTCCCATTGGCGTTTAATTCAAAGGTAAGTAACAAATATCTTCGACTTCATCTTCGTGAGCACACGTGCGGTACTCAAGTTGGGCATTGAACAAACTATCTTATATAAGCCCTTCACAGATGTCACTACGCATGTGCGGCGAAAGAAATTCTAGGAATTATGTCAATGTACAAAAAATAACAAAACTGAAATCATTTTGAATTCATATGTTTCATTAACCAGACTACTGTAACTCATACACATGGTTCTAAGACTGTGGCCCTCATTCAAAATTAAATTCTTGCTATACATTCAAGATAAACATGTTAACACTCAACATATAAAGAGGGGAATGTGGGCTCTGATATCTTTACTTAAGCCCCTACATAATCAAATCCAATGACATATAACACAAAATTTCCTAGTGTAACTCCGGAAAATGTGACAAATTATATTTTGACAACAAATTCGTTTGCAATCAATGCTCACTATGCATCCATAGAATTATTTGGTACGGCCCTATCCCTAGCATGCGGCTAAACATCTGCATCGCAGGTGTGCCCCCCCCCTCCCCCATGACCTAGTGATTAATGAGTTAGCACGTGTTAAGCTACGCAGCTGGCCATGGGAAACAAAGGGAACAAAGACTTTTCCCCCAACAGCATGCTATCCTGTCTAGTAAGCGGGAGTATTCATTGCGCAGTTTCTCTTTTTAATTGGTCTAACTTAGGGGTGCCTGTGGTAATATTCCTTGTCATGTCAGCCAAGGAGATGGTCTGTCAGTTAGCTCTAGAATTTTGAAGAAACAGAACAGTCTAGCAAGCAGGCTAACCCTGGGTAGGTTCGTCGAGACAACTAGAACAATTAGAAACAACCACATAATAGTTTGGACAAGGATACGTAATATATGAAGCTGGAAAATGATGATCACTCACCTTTTGTGCTGTTCTGTGTCCGTCTGTCCCCAAGAAAACTCGGCCAAAGATTGCCTGAACGGTGACAGACTAGACGCCTGATTACGTCTGCTCCCATCCAGTACGTCTGCTCCCATCACTGGAGGGTCTTTTGTGTTCACTCAAAAAAAGTTCTCGAATGCTCTTCCCTATCTCTGTGCTCCGCCTTTGGGTTGATCTAACATGTAAACACCCAATAAGGTCCACCCTTCTCTCCTCCCACTTTTCCTCCCAACAAATAACGTCCAACGTACTTTCCACACAAATCCCCGCCCAGCTGTCTGTCCATCTGGTCATCAATCATTGCACTTTCTGTGGTAATTGATAACAGTACTAACACACAGCTATCTATATGTTGGTAACTTTCTATGAATTTATTTGGAGACACGATTAGCTTTTACAATGTCTATAGCATCTGTATTCTTCCTGTTATCCTTTATTCATCAATATCCATGGAACAAATCTAGATAACACACAGCCACAGGAAAATACCATATACAGCAACTTTTCAAAAGAGTCACAAAAAGTAGGAAGTCTACGTTAGGTCCACGATCGCGAACAATGGGACAAAATCTACTTTCCTTACAGCAAACTATTCCATGTGTTATACGTTCTGTGCAGAAATTGTTCAGTTTTGAGCATCTAAATTTGTTCTGGGTTTCAGAGAGCGGATATTTTCTGACTTTTTCTGAAGATTTGGTCTGATAACAGTGATCTTGCATTGTGAGTAGTTTACATATTGACACTGATGGTTTGTTTTCATGACTCATGAAAATTCACTGTTTTCTGCTGGATCATGTCTTTCAAGTTTAACGGCACTAACGTTAGCATCTGCAGTAAACTGTAAAGAGTCTCTGGACCCGTCGGACCTGTCGAATCCAAGGGTGATCCTGGCCGCTCTGTTTTGTATCGCTTGAAACTTGAAGTTGTTTTATCCTTTTCTCAGATGTACCCAGCCATGACAGTACCAGCTTAAATCAGTGCCACCTTCTGTCTGCGTGGATTGGAAGTTATTTACTCACTCTCAGCTCACTTGACCATGCTGATATTGCACTTCTTTACTGCATAGCCTATTTGAGATTCTAATGTAAGATTTAGATTTATTGATGTAAAATTTGCGTCAACAATAACGTGATAGTGGGTACTAGTAAATGTTTTGTTAAACACTGTCCCCTAAGCATATGATCCAATTGTACAGGTGGTGGTGCGAGTGAAACGTTTCCACATTTGTCCCCATGAACTCCCAGTTCTGAGCTTGTCAGTGGGCACCTGTTTAACACTGTCCCCTGAGTTCGGGTTCCAGTTGTACAGGTGGTGCGAGTGTTATGATGTACATGTAACAGACACAGATGTCCCCGAGGGCACGGTATAGTGGAATGGGCTGTAATTCGCTCCAGATGTCCTGCAGCTGGTCTGGCAGTCTGTGCTTTGGGACTCTCAATGGGCTACTTAGGGTCACCATTGTGACATTGTCAATCGGCCATGAGGCGATTAATCCCCTAATAAACCAACATTTTATCCATATGAAATGAATTCCACTTCGTCGTGGATTATTCTAGATATAATACGTTACGTCGTAAGTTATTCACAGTTCTCGAATCAAGTAGATCAGATTTGAAAAGACTAGATGCTACAGACAGATTTGAATGTATATAGATATAAATTGTCTACAATGGCACAACGCAAAAATAGGCAAATATAGGAGACAGTTTTGTTAACAATGTTATTAGAAAATATACTGTCACACTCATGATAATCCCCGCTCGATTGAAATTTGATATCGAAATTTATGCTAGCATTTATTGTTATAGTAATTAGGATATTCAGTCTTACCCAATACCTTTATTTCACACTCTGTGTAATAGTTCCTGCCATGCACTGCACCGTGTACAATTAAGGTCATTCATTCATAAACTGTCAAGGCACAGACAGTCCATATCAGAGACAAAGGGTGTCTATGACAGCAGAGGTCTTAATAAAACAAACAAACAAACAACTATTCAATCGTAACATTTCGTCGCCTGTGTTTTTATAAACACCATGCTTGTTTTTCTTAGTATCTGTGTATTTGTAAGAACCGTGACAGTAAGATGTACGATGCAAGGTTTGGAGAAAGTCTTTTTTTTTCTCCGAGCCTGTGGTTTTGTAATGGTCGTGTCTGAAAGTGTAAATTGTTAGGTTGGAAAAAATCCTATCCTTTTCTCCCAGACTGTTCTTAAGTAATAGCCATGTCTGTTTAATGTTAAGTGTAGTGTTCGGAGAAAATATTTTTTTCTCGGAATCTGTGTTTTTGTAATATACGTGTCTGTAAAATGGAAAATGTAAAGTTTGAACAAAACCCAATGTGTTTCTCTTTGATCCTGTGTTTTTGTTATAGCCGTGTCTTTAAGATTAAAAGTGCAATGTTAAAAAAAAAAATTCCTCCGTTTTTCTCGGAACTTGTTTAGTATTTCAAACCTTTTTCTGTAAGATTTAAAGTGTAACGTTTGGTTTAGATCCTCCGTTTTTATTAACCTGTGTGTTTGTAATAACCGTGTTAGAAAGATATGAAGTTTAAGGTTTGAATAAAAGCCCCCTTTTTGGGGGGGGGGGGGGAGGGGGGACCAGTGTGGTTTTTAAAGCCCGTGTCTGTAAGATTTGAAGTATATTTTGTAATGAAAATCCAGTTTTTTTTCTTTCTTAAAAAATGTTTGCTTTTAATAGCCGTGTCAGAAATACGTTAAGTGTAAGGTTTTAGGGAAAAATCCTCCATTTTTTTTAACCTGCGTGTTTGTAATAGCCGTGACCGTCAGATTAAAACAGTAAAGTATGAATGAAATCAAATTTTGTTCAGGGAAACTTGTGTGTTTGTAAAAGCCGTGTCTGTACGATGTTTGTTGATTTTAAAAGAAAAATTAAATCCTCCGTTTTTTTCTCAGAACCTGTGTACTTGTAAAAACCGTGACCGTAAGATGTTCGATGCAAGGTTTGGAAAAAATCCTTTTTTTTTCTTCCAGCTTGTGGGTTTTTAATGCCCGTTTCTGAAAGTGTAAATTGTAAGGTTGGGAAAAATGCTATTCTTTTCTCTCAGATTGTCTTTTTGTAATGGTCATGTCTGTTGAATGTTAAGTGTAGTGTTTGGACAAAATCCTTTTTTTTCTCGGAATCTGTGTGTTTGTAATATACGTGTCTGTAAAATGGAAAATGTAAAGTTTGAAGAAAACCCACCGTGTTTCTCTTTGATCCTGTGTGTTTGTTATAGACGTGTCTTTAAGATTAAAAGTGCAGGTTAAAAAATAAAATCCTCCGTTTTTTCTCGGAACCTGTTTGGTCTTTCAAACCCTTGTCTGTAAGATTAAAAGTCTAACGGTTGGTGTAAATCCTGCGTTTTTTTTTAAACCTGTGTGTTTGTAATAACCGTGTGAGAAAGATATGAAGTTTAAGGTTTGAAAAAATCTTCTGTTTTGTTTCCGGAACCTGTGCGTTTTTAAAAGCCGTGTCTGTAAGATGTAAAGTGTAATGTTTGAATAAAATCCTCCGTTTTTGAGGGAACCTGTGTGGCTTTTAAAACCATTTTCTGTAAAATTTAAAGTATAATTTGTAATGAAAATCCTGTTTTTTTTTTCAAAATATGTTTGCTTTCAATAGCCTTGTAAGAAAGACGTTAAGTGTATTGTTTCGACAGAAATCCTTTGTTTTCTCGGAATCTGTGTGTTTGTAATATACGTGTCTGTAAGATGGAAAATGTAAAAATTCCAAAAAATACACTGTTTTTCTTTTTGATCCTGTCTGTAAAAATTTTGTTAAATGTTACAATGTTAAAAACAAAATTATCCGTTTTTTCTCGAAACTTGTTTGGTTTTTCGAACCCTTGTCTGTAAGATTAAAAAAGTCTAATGTTTGGTTAAACCTTCAAACCACCGTACCTTTTTTGTGACATAGATTACCGTATGGTGTCAAAACTGACCCCAAAACGTTTTGTACAAATATAGTTTTTTGTGTGACTCTTTTTGTGATTTGTATATTATGTATAGTTTCATTAATATATGTGGGACAGTCTCACATGAGTAAGTGAGAATACTTCTAGCTCATTATCATAATTTATGCAAAAGATCATGAGGAGCACATTTTGCACCAACGCTGTTTAGACAGGGAAGGAGGTTTTTGATGCCTGTACCAACTTCAATGCCGTATAGCGCCTGGATGGCTTATGCTAGGGCCACCAAACTTGGTGATTTTTTTTAGAAAATGTTGATAGCAAAACATTTTATTAAATAAAGTATGCTCATCTTTGTTTATGTTGCCATGGCAACGGAATTCTAACAGACATATTTATTATGAAATTTTCTAATTTTGTATTTAACATTTAAATTTTAATGCTTTCTTGGCAAATAACAGTTATTTGTCACATCTTATAAAATTCATCGTAAATTTCACGACTCAATGTTCATATTTTATACTAATTTGATGACGTCATTAGTAAAAATCCAAGATATTGGCCGATATTACCTAGATGACGTCATAATGTCGTCATATAACATAATAATGGCACAAAAGTTCTTACAATAATTTTGGCTTACATGAACATTATTCTCTAAAAATTTCATGATCCTACAATAAGTAGTTCAGGTGTGGGTAACAAAAGTTTGTTTTAAAAAATGCTGGGGTCAGTTTTGACCCCACTGGACCATGCCTAAACTTTCTAGGATAACTTAATCAACAATGAGCTAATCTCGTTAAAAACGTGTCAGAAGTTGTAGGACATATATATTAACAAACTCCTGGAAGTAAATTTGTTTTCGACCAGAAATGACATAATGGCACACCTTGATATACGCCAGGGGTCAGTTTTGACCCCATACAGTGGTTTGAGTTTTTTTTTTTAACATGTGTGTTTGTAATTGCCGTGTGAGAAAGATGTGAAGTTTCAGGTTTGTAGAAAATCCTCTGTTTTGTATTCGAAACCTGTCTGTTTGTAAAAGCCATGTCTCTAAGATGTAAAGTGTAATGTTTGAATAAAATTCTCCATTTTTGGGGGAACCCGTGTGGTTTTTAAAACCCTGTCTGTAAGTTGTAAAGTCTAATTTGTAATGAAAGTCCTGTTGTTGTTTTTTTTTAGTCAAAACATGTTTGCTTGTAAGAGCCGTGTCAGAAAGACGTAAAGTGTAAGGTTTGGGGAAAATCCTCTTTTTTTTTTAACCTGCGTGTCTGTAATAGCCGTGACCGTCAGATTAAGATAGTAAAGTATGAATGAAATCCTATTCTTTTCAGGGGAACTTGTGTGTTTGTAAAAGCCGTGTCTGTAAGATGCTTGTTGAATTTTTTTTTTTATACCTTGGAACCTGTGAGTTTTTAATAGCCGTATCTGTACGATAAAAAATGTAAGGCTTGGAGAAAATCCACTTGTTTTCATATCGAAACCTGTGTGCTTGTA
>NC_049979.1:30762479-30764635 GCF_000003815.2 Branchiostoma floridae
TATATAGGTATTTTGCATTTTTGCATCAATTATGCAAATACGATCCTCATTTGCATATTTGATATCTGTATATGTTCCACCGATTATAATTAACAAGGGTTACATTTATCGAAGTCCTTATTTGCATAAAATGCATATCATTATGAACATCTTTCCCTAAGCTACCTGCATACCTAAAATGCAGGCAATCCGCCTTTCCTTTCTGCAGTTACCCTTCTTGGAGCGTCTTGACAAAAACGCCCCTGTAGTCCCACAATTGAATGTTAAGGGACTGAAACTTGCCCCACCTTGTCATGACACTAAAAGCTATATATCACCTAAATGTCAGAACAATATTACGTACGGGACAAGAGATACATTTAAAAAACTGCTATGATAGATTATTCTCATTAATTATGCAAATGCACAGCATTGTGTAAGGTACCTACATACCAAAAATCATGAAAATCCGTTGTTCCCTTCTTGAGTTATAGTCGTCAGAAGTTTTTTGACAAAAATGCCCCTGCTATCCCAAAACTAGACGCTAGGGGGCCAAACTTATGTCATTTTTTCCTGAGCATAAGATCTATCTTTTACTTTAAAGTCTTGACCATAGCATGTTCAGAACAATAAGATAGCATAACCGGAATTCGCGCTGGAATACCAAGGTCATACACTAGGGGGGGCAAAATTGACCTTGACCTTCGTCTTCCCAACCCCTACCCACATACCAAATACCATCGCAGTCCATCAAGAGGTTCTTAAGTTATGATGACCACAAATATCTGGAAAGACAAACAGACAGACACACACACAGACACACACACACAAAACTATACCTCCGTTTTTTCATGGAGGTAATAAGGTGTACAATGCAAGATTTGCAGAAAATACTCTGTTTTTTTGTTTTTTTTTCTAAAGCCCTTGTGTTTGTAAGAGCCGTGTCTGTTATATGTTAAATGCGAGTTTTGGAGAAAATGCTCTGTTTTTTCTTTAGCCTATGTGTTTGTTATAGCCGTGTCTGTAAAATGTTAAGTTTAGTGTTTGGACATAATTTTTCCGTTTTTTTCTTCTCTCAGAAACTGTGTGTTTCTAATAGCGATGTCTGTAAGATGTAAAATGCATGCTTTGTAGAAAATCCTCCGGGTCTTTTTTTTAACCTATGTGTAGGTAAAAGCCTTGTCTGTAATATATAAAGTACAAGGTTTGAAGAAAATCCTCTTTTTTTTCTCCGTGCCTGTGATTTTGTAATAGCCGTGTTTAAAAATGTAAATTGTAAGCTTTGGAGGAAATCTTTTTTTTTCTCCGAGACTATTTGTTTATAATAGCTATGTCTGTAAAATGTTAAGTGTAGTGCATGGAGAAAATCCGCTGTTGTTATTTTCTTGGAATCTGTGTGTTATAATATCCGTGTCTGTTAGATGGAAAGTGTAAAGTTTGGAGAAAACCCTCTGTTTTTCTCTTTGAATCTGTGTGTCTGTAATCGCCTTGTCTGTAAGATTAAAATTGGACTGTTAAAAAAAATACTCCTTTTTTCTCGGAAACTGTGTGTTTTTTTAAAAACCCATGTCGGTAAGATTAAAAGTCTAACGATTGCATTAAATCCTCCGTATTTTCTAAAATCCTGTTTGTTTGTAAAAGCCGTGTCTGTGGGATATATAATGCAAGGTTTTGGGAAAATTGTCTGCTTTTTCCTTAAAGCCGGTGTGTTTGTAACAACCGTGTCTGTATTAATATGTTAAATGCAAGGTTTGGAGAAAATCCTCTGTTTTGTATTCGGAGCCCTTGTGTTTGCAAAAGCCGTGTCTGTAAGATGTGAAGCGTAATGTTTAAATACAATCCTCGTCTTTTTGGGAACCTGTGTGTTTGGAAAAGCCGTGTCTGTAAGATGTCAAGTTTAACCCTTTTCAGACCGTCCTTTTTTTGGTCATCCCTGGACGGGGGGGGGGGGGCTTTTGAGGCCCCCCACTTCTAAGTACATAAGTCTTAAACCACGTGTCGGATGGCCACCATTTTTTTTTAGAAAATGATAATATCTGACGTTTTAAAAAGTTTGACGTTACCATAACGTTATCTGACGTTATTATGACGCCATCAATTTCATTGGATTGGCCCGACCCCTAAAAAATGGGTCTTCCAAGAAAACTTCAGGTTTTGCCACAAAAATGTAACAGCAA
>NC_049979.1:30764735-30792302 GCF_000003815.2 Branchiostoma floridae
AATGTTTGTTACGACTTGCGTTGCCGATAGCAATGACGTCAAAAAATGACGTAATGCACATCTAAGTTGGGCTCCGCCATATTGTATCAACCATCTTGAATTTTCAAAAATACTTTTATGCAACAAATTATCACAAAATGCAATGGAAATAGACTAAATACATGGGAATAGACTAAATACATTGATTTAGATGGTTTTGATAAAAAAATATCAGGTAGTTACTAATTGTAAGGGATAATAAGCTAGTTTTTCTTGACCTGGCCGTACGGTCAGCCATGTTGGATTTTGGGCTGATGACATCATCAAATTAGCATAATTTATGCATATCCAATTATGAAAGATATTTTAAATAACATAATATTTTATTTATGTAAGAAAAGAGCTGTGATATAGCAAATACACGTGAAAAATACATTGTTAGAACCGAAACTAGCGAGAAATTCACCAGATTAGCACAAGCCGTTCTGGTGTTATGGATATCATAGTTGGCGCGGCCTCAACACCCACCCGTCTCAATAGGGTTAAGTCGTTATGGAAATTCGTTTTTTTTTCTCTCAAAACATGTTTGCTTAGAATAGCCGTGTCAGAAAGATGTAAAGTGTAAGTTTTGGAAAAATTCCTCCCTTTTTTTAACCTGTGGGTTTGTAATAGCCGTAATGGTAAGATTAAAACTGTAAAGTATGAATAAAATCCTCCTTTTTTTCGGGAGAAGTTGTGTGTTGGTGAAAGCCGTGTCTGTAAGATGTTTGGATAATCTTTTCTATTTTTTCTTGGAACCTGTGAGTTTGTAATAGCCGTGTCTGTAAGATAAAAAAATGTAAGGTTTGAAGAAAATCCACTGCTTTTCTCTTAAAAATGTCTGTTTGTAATTGCCGTATCTGTGCAATATCAAAAACAAAATCCTCTCTGAACCTTTGCGTTTTTTAAAAGCCGTGTCTGTAAGAATAAATATTTGGGTTAAATCTTCCGTTTCTCAAAACCTCTGTATTTGTGAAAACCGTTACAATAAGATGCATGATGCAAGGTTTGGAGAAAATCCTGTTTTTTTTTAGATCGTGAAATTGTAATAGCGGTGTATGTACGATGTAAAATGCACGGTTTGGAAAAAAATTCTGTTTTTTTTCTCCGAGCCTGTGTTCTTCTTCTTCTTCTTCTTTGAAAGCCCACATTCTTTATATAGAATATTGTGGCTTTTTGTGGTGCACATACCCGTCGGTTTACTTCTGTCTTATTAACTATGATCCCTTACACATTAGTCCATTTACCATGCCTAGTTCATGGCCATTGAGCTGTCAGGGATTGTAATAACTTGGATTATTCCGCGGCAGCCAGCGACTTAACACTCAAGCACCCGACCTTTTTTTGCAACTAAAATGACCGAGTGGGGTCCAAACGGAGCCCAAAATATTTTGTTCATAAAATCTCAATACCATTTCTTATCGGCGATCATTGTATATACATTGCTTCGTCAATGTAAGAGGAAGATTTGGAGATGTTAAGGTGTTGCTAATTCTAAGTCATTATCATAATTTATGCAAAATTGCAAATGCAAAATAAAGTAAGTTTATCTTTTTGGGGGTTGCCATGGCAACCATATTCTAACAGGCATATTTTTGCCAAAATTTGACAATATCAATTTAAACAAGGTTTTCTCGGTAAACTACACCTGTTTTCTGACAACAATTAAATTTTATGAAATTCAATGTAATTTTCATGACTTAAATTTTTTAATTTATGCTAATTTCATGACGTCATTGGTCAAAATCCAAGATGGCCGCCCTGATTAGGCAAATGACGTCGTTATGTCGTCACATTACATGTTGATGACACAGAATTTTTTGTGATGATGTAGGTTTACATTCTTATTATTGTCTAAAATCTGGTAGTCATACTGTAAGTGGTTAAGGAGTTACCCCCCAGAGTTTGTTTTAAAAAATGCACATTTTGCTGGGGTCCGTTTGGACCCCAGAGGGACTGAACACAAACTTTCTTCATTATTTCCACATTATTGTACAAATCTTTGCGAAAACTTAGCAATAGGTATAAGACATATTGAGTGACAAAGTCACAGAAGGATTTTTTCTTCAGATAAAAAATGTTTAAATGGCACTTCAAAATGTACGCCTGGGGTCCAAATGGACCCCACTCGGAGTTAAAGATGTTAAAAGTCGCTGCCTCCACAGTACTGCACTGAGGGTCGTTCCAGTCCCTATTTGTCCTGTGTAGAAAGGAACCACTGCGGTACTGGGTTCTTGTGTTGATCATTGTCAGTTGTCGGCTATGCGCCCTCCTCTGCCTTGCAGGTCGTGAGACCAATTTGTTCTTGATAATGGGGCACTGGGCAGAGTCATGCTGGATTTTGTACAACATGCCAACTCGGGTGAGCTTTCTCCTTTTTTCCTAACGATTCCCATCCCGGAGACTCTAGCATATTTGACACACCAGAGGTGTTGTGAAAGCGTTTTTTTTTATTGCAACATTAATACAGTACAAAACATAGTGGTGCCCCCACTCAAGCACGCAGGCTTATATTAAAGACAACACTAGACAAAATAACAACACAACATAGGACAAAAAAAGATGAAACTGGTACGGGAACGCCTAATGCTAAAAAGAAACGGACGGATAAACTTATGTTACCAATATTAAATGATAAGGATAGTCAAAAAGCAAGATTAAAATCGTTTTGTTTCGGATAAGTATGATTGAGTTATGGAGAGAATTTCGGAATTTATATCAGATGTCAGTAAAGCCGATCCTTTAAGTAGCAGATAAACAAAAGACCTGTCAGATAACGAATTTAAATCTAACATAGGAACATTCAGGTTTTCATGTCTGTCCAAGAGGACTGTAAGTTGTTTCACATAATTAGGACAGTGAAGCAGATAATAAGGAATGCTTTCGCATCGGCATCCACAGCTGCAAGCAGGACTCGCAACTAAGTTACGGATGAACAGACTGTGGTTTAAGCTGCAGGTGCCGATGCGAAGACGTGTGAGTAAAGCGTAGGTGTATCTCGGTCCTGAATTAAAATATGGTACGGCAACAAGGCGAACAGATTTTACCAAATACCTTTTGAATCGAGCAGCGCTCAACAAACGGACACTAGAATCAAGAAAGTTCCATAACTGAGTTTCGTGCGGTAAAAAAGATAGTTGAAAACAAGTGGTATTACACTGGAGATTGCGTTTGCTGCGAAGATTGTATGACGTTGTTGCAGAAATCTCTGGTGGTAATAAATCGGTTAAATACTTCCGTGTTTGGCCATTAACAATTTTATGGAATAGAACAAGAGAATGAACATGGCGTCGATCAGTTAACTTTTCCCAGCCAAGTTCATGAAGAAGAGAAGAATACGAAGACCCCCTCACGGCACCAGATACCGTAAGGGAGCATTCGTATTGTATCCTCTCAATAAGTTGAGAATCAGAAACTGAACAGCTATGCCATACAACATCGGCATATTACAACGAAGGTCGAATAAAAGACTCGTAAATAACTTCCAGAATTTGAAGAGGGAGTTTAAATTTCAAACTGTTAAATACAGATACCTTCTTCGAAACCTTCGCAATCATTTGAGAAATATGGGTTGTCTATGCCATGGTGGACGTTAAAGTTACTCCACTGTGTTTATGGTCTTTCACTGATTGAATACTGGTGTTACCAAGAAAAAGGGGTGAATGGATGGGAGGGGTACGTTTCCTTGAAAAACAAACTTCTATAGATTTGGATGGATTAAGCTCCATGAACCATTTTTGTGGTCCAGGATAGAATTTTTTGGAGATCGGAGTTAAGTCTCAGAGATGTGAGAATATGGTTTTAGACAATACCAATCAGAGAACTGTCATCCGCAAAGAGAAAGGGTTGGGTTGACAAGTCTTCCGACCGCGTTGATATAAATGAGAAAAAGCAAGGGACCCAATACAGAACCCTAAGGCACACCTGCGTTAACATTTAGCCAATCAGAACATTGACCATCAACAACAACACGTTGCACCATGCCATGGAGATAACTGTGGAACCAATTCAAAAGTGACCCTTCCACCCTGTTTCTACGTAGTTTAAATAATAGACCTGAATGCCACACTTTATCGAAAGCACGAGAGAAATCAAAATAAACAGCTCGGACTTCTTTGTTTGCATCAAGAGCTTCCAGTATTTTGTGGGTTATACAAACGAGTTGACAAACAGTGGAGTCACCTCGGATAAAACCCGACTGAAATGGAAATAAGTTTTGAGATAGTAAGTGGTTATAATGGTGTTTATATACAATTTGTTCAAGAATTTTGGAAAGCGTTGGAAGTAAAGAAACAGGGCGGTAGTTGGAAACCTCTTGTGGGTCTCCTTTTTTCAAAAATAGGGACAACATTTGCACATTTCCAGGACGGAGGAAAAATACCATGGCAGAGTGACAGGTTGAATACATAAGCAATTCTGTCAGAAACGAGAGGACCAATCAGTTTTAAAAAGCGATTATCAACATTGTCATACCCATGTGCTTTGGAAATATCAATATCGGATATATACAATTCTACTTCCTGAGCAGAAGTAATACACTCAAATAGCCGAGTATCAGTTACAAAACTAAGTCCAGGGAGTATAGCGTTCGTGTCATCAGTAGAAGCTTGGGCAGAAATATATTCATTAAACAAAGTTACCTTTTCACCTGAATCGGTTGTATAAGTGTTACCAGTTTTGAGTGGAGGAATTGTAGAAGTAGTTTTACATCTATAAAAATGTTTTATAATGTGCCACCACTTTTTGCTAGCTGTATGGGTATCGGACAAGGATTGAATTACGCGATTCTGATCATAAGATTTAGCAGTCGAAATTTCCCCTACAAGTTGTTTTCTGATTTTGCGACATGAAGCCCAGAGTGCAGGGCTAGTTGATAATTTGGCTTTCTTGTGTATTTTATCACCTTGCTTCAGCCGAAGGGTCATCCACGATTTATCTCGCGGTCTGATCGTGATACTCTTGTGAGGGACACAGATTTTTTGCTTCAAAAATGAGTTCAATAAGCGTTGTACCAGCTTCGTCTACGGAATTACAATGATATATGTCAGTTACGGTTACAAGCGAACCGAGCAGCTCTCCCCTGCACTGCTTCTATTTTGCTCGTGTTCATCTAGGTATACGGGTCCCACACCGTTGCAGCATAATCCAAGAGTGGTCTCATAAAAGCTTTGTAAGCCTTGGCCTTAATGTTTTTTTAACTGACCTTGAGATTTCTCCTCAGAAAACCTAAGACTTGGTTAGCCTTGTTTACGGTGTTGTTTATGTGGGTGTCCCAGCTCCCGTCCCTGCTCATAGTTGAACCCAAGTACTTGGCCGAGGTTACACAATCAAGTTCGTGACCATGCAGAGTGTAGTGATGGGTCAGGACCTACCTGCTCCTAGTCACCGGCAGATAAACACATTTTGCGGGATGGAACTTCATATCCCAGCTTTCTTCCCATTGCTCAAGACGACGTAGGTCTTGTTGTAAATGAACCTGTTACGCTGCTCTGACACTACTTTTATATACAGCTGTATCGCCTGCTAAGAGCCTAGACATTGCCTCCAATTTGTCGTGCAGATCGTTAATATAGGCCAGAAAAAGACAGGGCCCCAGAACTGAGCCCTGGGGGGCTCCTGACTTTACACTAGTGTATGAGGAATAATGACCATCAACCACAACTGTCGTCGGTCTTTTCAAGAAGTTGTCTTTCCACGCTAGGGTGGGGCCATGAATACCATAGCGTTGGAGTTTATGTACAAGAAGACTATGATTTACCCGGTCAAACGCTTTCGCCATGATCAGGATGTCAGTTTGTTTGCCACTCGCTAGATTTGTTGTCAGCTCTTCAACAAAGTCGAGGAGTTGTGTTTCACAGGAGCGACCTCTGCTAAAACCATGTTGGTTGTCATTCAAAATATAGTTAGATTTAAAATGTTGCATGGTGTAAGCAACCACTATATGTTCCATCAATTTGCAGGCTTCGCATGTCAGCAACACAGGGCTGTAGTTTGTAAAGTATAATTTTTGGAGAAAATCCTCTTTTTTTCTCGGAACATGCGTGTTTGTAAGAGCCGTCTCTGTAATATATTAAGTGCAAAGTTTGGAAAGAATCCTCTGTTTTTTCTCCCAGCCTTTGTGTTTGTAATATCCGTGTCTGTAAAATGTTAAGTGTTGTGTTTGGGCAAAATCCTCCTTTTTTTCTCTCATAAACTGTGTGTCTGCAATATTATGTCTGTAAGATTTAAAATGCATGCTTTAGAGGCAATATTACGGGTCTTTTTCGGAACCTATCTGTAGGTAAAAGCCGTGTCTGCGAGCTGTAAAGTGCTAGGTTTGGAGAAAATCCTCTTTTCTTCTCCGAGGCTGTAGGTTTGTAATAACCCAGTCTAAAATTGTAAATTGTAAACTTTAAAGAATTTTTTTTCCCGAGTCCGTGTGTTTGTCATAGCCGTGGCCGTAAAATGTTATGTGTAGTGTTTGGAGAAAATCTTTTTTTTTTTATCTCGGATCTGTGTGTTTGTAATATCCGTGTTTGTAAGATGGAAAATGTAAAATTTTGAGAAAACCTTCTGCTGTTGTCTTTGATCCTGTTGTTTACTATATCCCTATCTTGCATATTGTAACGTATTGTAACATCGTATGGGCTAGAACATACTCGACATCACCTAAACCTCTACTTCTTCTGCAGAAACGCTTCGTCCAAATAGTCTCAAATGTTTCGTATACATTCACTTCTGCATCTTTGTTCCGTAACCTAAAATTGATAACTAAAGATGATATAAATAAACTACAAAGTTGCCTTTCGTTCACAAAACAATTAATAGTTCTTGTATACCAAAGCAATTCCAGAACCTTTTCCATCACAATTCAGACCACCATCATTACAATGCCAGACAGTGTATCAATTTAAGACAGATACAAGTAAAAACACAACAAAGAAAGTTTTCCATGCTGCTCAGGTGTCCTCTAATTTGGAATAGTTGAAGTGTAACCTTTCATCTTTGTCATTCATAACCAATCTTCAAAAGCCTGTTAATAAGTCACTATCAGATAATCAAACATTTAACTAATCTCCTATTCATTGTTCCTCTATTTCAACATTTTAGTTGTTACATTTCTTACAATGTTAAATTTTTATTATATTATTTCATTCATTTCGCCGTTATGATTTGCCTTAGTTATTAATTATTGAACTAATTATGACCCCCTTCCATTTTGTTAATTGATATAAAAAGTATTTTTTTACACATCTATCAAATCTTTATTTAGCTTATGAGTTGTTAAATTGTATCATTATTTGTTACTTTGGAGAAAGACTATGTATCACGAGGCTTTGTTCCCCCCCCTACATGTACTTTCATCCGTTTATTTGTTTATGTTATCTTTTTTAAAGATTGTGCAAAACAAATAATATAAAATAAAATCATGTGTGTTTGTTATTGCCGTGTCAGTAATATTTAAAGTGCAATGTTAAAGTAAAAAAAAAATCTGTTTCTTCTGGTAACCTACGTGTTTGCAAAAGCCGTGTCTGTAAGATGGAAAGTCTAACGTTTGGAAAAAGTCCTCTGTTTTTCTCTTTGAACCTGTGTGTTTGGTATGTACGTGTCTGTAAGATTTAAAGTACAATGTTAAACATAAAATTTAAAAAAAAAAAACTCGTTTTTTTTATTGGAACCTGGGCGGTTTTTAAAACCATTGTCTGAAAGATTAAAAAATCTTTCTTTGGTTTAGATCCTCCGTTTTTTTCTCAAAACCTTTTTTTTGTTGTGAATTCCGTGGCTGTAAGATATAAAATACAAGGTTTAAAGAAAATTATCTGCTTTTTTTCTTAAAGCCTGTGTGTTTCCAAAAGCCGTGTCTATAAGATGGAAAGTGTAACGTTTGGGAAATGTCCTCTGTGTTTTTCTTTGATCCTGTGTGTTTGTTATAGGCCTGCCTGTAAGATTTAAAGTGCATTGTTTAAACAAAATCCTCCGTTTTTTTCGGAAACTGTGTCTTATTGATATTCGTGTCTGTAAGATTAGAAGTCTAACGTTTGGTTTAAATCCTTCGTTTTTTCTCAAAATCTGTGTGTTTGTAATAGCTGTGAATGTAAGATGTAAAATGTTAAGTTTGGAGAAAATCGTATTGTTTTAAAACCAGCTTTGTTTGTAATAGCAGTGTCTAAAATTGTAGTGTTTGAAGAAAATCCTTTTTTTTCCCAGAACCTTCGTGTATGCAAAAGCCGTATCTGTAAGATGTAAAGTGTAAGGTTTGCATAAACTATTTTTTTTTACTCCCGGAACTTGTGTGATTATAAAAGCGTGTCTGTACATGTAAAATGTAATGTCTGTAGAATATCGTCTGTTTTTTTTTCTCGAAACCTGTGTGTTTCTTATAGCCGTGAATGTAAGATCAGAAAAGTAAAGTTTGGAGAAATCGTCTATTTTTCTTTTGGAACCCGTGTGTTTGTAAGAACCGTGTCTGGAAGATATAGTGTAAGGTTTGGAATAAAAAAAAAAAACACTCTCGGAACCTGTGTTCTGACGTGTCTGTAAGTGTAACGTTTCGATTAAAACCTCCGTTTTCTTTTTAAAAACTGTGTGTTTGCAATAGCCGTGTCTGTAAGAAGTAAAGTGCAATGTTTTTAGAAAATCCTTCGCTTTTTTCTTCCGGTGTATGTGTTTGTAACAGCTGTGTCTGTTATATGTTAAGTGTAATGTTTTGACAAAATCCTCCGTTTTTTTCCCTCATAAACTGTGTTTGTAATAGCTGTGTCTGTAATATGTAAAATGTATGATTCGGAGAAAATCCTTCGGTTCTTTTTCAAAATCTATGTGTAGGTAGAGGGCGTGTCTGGGAGATGTAAACTGCAAGGATTTCAGAAAATCATATTTTTTTCTCCGAGCCTGTGGGTTTGAAATGGAAGTGTTTAAAAGTGTAAATTGTAAGCTTTGGAAAAAATCCTCATATTTTTCTCTGAGGCTGTTTGTTTGTTATAGCCATGTATGTAAACTATTGGCTAGTGTAGTGTTGTGAGAAAATCCTCGGTTTTTTTTCTCTGAATCTGTGTGTTTTTAATATCCGTGTCTGTAAGATGGAAAATGTTAAGTTTAAAGGAAAACCCACTGCTGTTCTCTTTGCTCCTGTGTGTTTGTTATGTCCGTGTCTATAAGATTATACGTGCAATGTTAAAAGTCTTTCTTTTTTCTCGCAACCTGTGTGGTTTTTTAAAATCCTTGTATGTAAGATTAAAAGTCTAACGTTTCGTTTTAATCCTCTGTTTTTCCTTTAAACCAGTATTTTTGTAAAAGCCGTGTCTGCAAGATATATAATGCAATGTTTAGAGATAATGTTCTGCTTTTTTCTTAAAGTCGTTGTATTTGTGAAATACGTGTCTGTTAAATATATAATGTAAGTTTTAGAGAAAACCCTCTGTTTTCTTTCCGAGCCTGTGTGTTTGTAATAGACGTGTCTGTAAAATGTTAACCCTATTCAGACCGGGGGGGGGTGGCTTTTGAGGCCCGCGCTAACTTTGATGTCCTATAACGCCAGAACGGCTTACGCTAGAGCCACCAAATTTAGTGAGTTTTCCTAAAATATTGTTGGCAACAATTTTACGAAGTTTGACAAAGTTTCCATTTTTTTCGTGTTGCCATGGCAACCGTTTGTTGACAGGCAGTTTTGCCCAAAATCACTATGTTTGGTTCTAACAATGTATTTTTCACATTTATTTGCTATATTACTGCTATTTTGTTAGATAAATAAAATCTTATATTATTTATCATATCTTTCATAATTATTTATGCATAAATTATGCTAATTTGATGACGTCATTAGCCCAAAATCAAAGATTGCGGACCGTATGGCCAGGTCAAGAATAACAAGCTAATTATCCCTTAATATTTGTAACCACCTGGTATTTTTTTTATCAAAAACCATCTAAATGAATGAATCGAGTCTATTTCCATTGCCCATTGTGGTTATTTGTTGCAAAAAAAGTATTTTTAATAATTCAAGGTGGTCTATATAATATGGCGGAGGCCAACTCGTATCTTAGATGTGCATGACGTCATTTTATGACGTCATTTTGACGTCATTGATGTTGCTATTGCAACGCAAGTCGTAATAAACATTATTATTCTGTTATCTGCACTCGTTGTTACATTTTTGTAGCATAACTTGAAGTTTTCTGAGAATACCCTTTTTTCATGGGTTTGGCCAACGTTAGCGTAACGTCAAACGTCAACTACTAGCCAGATATTTTGTCGACATTATGTCCTAAAATTTTGGTGGCCATACAGCACGTCGTTTTAGAGTTATAGGACTTCAAAGTGGAGGGCCTCACAAGCCCTGCCCTCGGGGCCAGGGATGACCAAAAAAGCCCGGTCTGAATAGGGTTAAGTGTAGTGTTTTGACAAAATACTTGTTTTTTTTTTTTTCTACCTGTTAAGTGTAAGGTTTGGAGAAATCGCTCGGTTTTTTCTCTCAGATTTTATGAATTTGTAATATCCGTGTCAGAAATATATGAAGTTCAACCCTATTTAGTCCGTGCTTTTTGGCCCTCCAATTTTAAGTTCTACAGCTCTTGAAAGACGTGTCGTGTGGTTATCAATTTTTTAAGGAAATGATATAGATATCATTTCTGACCAGTATAAGGCGTTTGTCGTTACGATGACGTAATGAGACGTAATTATGACGTCATCAATTTGATTGTATGGCCGGACCCATGAAAAAAGGGTATTCAACTTCAAGTTGTGCTCCATTAAAAATGTGACAGCAAGTGCAGATAACAGAATGATAATGTTTGTTACGACTTGTGTCGCCAATAAAATTACGCCATGTACATCTAAGATACCAGTTGGGCTCCGCCATATTATATCCACCGCCTTGAATTTTTTAAAAGAGTTTTTTTTTTCAATGAATTATCACAAAAAAGGCAATGGGAACAGACTAAATACTTTCATTTAGATTGTTTTTGATGAAAAAATACCAGGTAGTTAATAATTGTAAGAGATAATTAGCTTGTTATTCGTGATATGGCAATATGGTCCGCCATCTTTGGCCTGATGACGTTTTATATTAGCATAATTTATGCATATATAATTATGAAATAATTGCTACATAACATATGATTTTATTTGTGTAACAAAATAGCAGTAATATAGCAAATAAACGTAAAAATACATTGTTAGAACAAAAATTTGCGTTTTTTTTCAAAAATGCCTGTCAACAAAGGGTTGCCATGGCAACACGAAAAAAAAATTCTCAAGCTTTGTGAAATTGTTGCCAACAATATTTTAGGAAAACTTATCAAATTTGGTGGATCGAGCATAAGCCGTTCTGACCTTCTTCTTCTTTCGGTTAGGCTGCCAACCTCATCTTTTTGAGGATTCTGCAGCCGTGGCAACATGGAGAGGTTCACTGCGCAGACTGAGGGGAATTATATTTTGGATTTAAACGTAGACAAGGATGGCGATAGCGCCACCTCCGCTGGGAGGCCGTTCCAGTCTCTAATTGTACGTGGGAAGAAGGCATTTTGCCTATATTGGGTTCTACTAGTCGGTACCTTGTATGCTGCGGGATGGGTCGATCTCGAACTTCTAGCTTGTGGAGCGGGAATCGTTTTGCAGTTAATAGCCAGTTCCCCTGAGTGGTATTTATAAAAAAGTGACCAATCTGGCCCTCCGTCGTCTCTCCTGGAGTGTTGGCCACTCAAGGTCGTGAAGCATTTCGCTGACACTGGAGGACCGTTGATACCTGTTTGACACCCACCGGGCAGCCCTACGCTGGACCGCTTCGAGCTTCGCTATATCCTTTGCTGTATAGGGGTCCCAAACGGGACTAGCAAATTCTAGTAATGGTCGGACTAATGTAACATAAGCAAGGTTTTTTTTATCTCTTTGGATCCTACCTTTATGTTTCTTCTCAGAAAACCTAGGGTTCTGCTGGCCTTGTTGGTGATGTTTGCGATGTGCGTACACCAAGTGAGATTTTAGGTAATTGTCACTCCTAAATACTTGGCTTCCTTGGTTGAGACAAGAGTGTGACCAGGAAGTTTGTAGTTCATTGTTTGGGGGACCCTCTTCCTTGTGATATGGAGTGCTTGGCACTTGTCTGGATGGAAACTCATCATCCAGGTTTGCCCCCACTCAGCAAGATGATCCAAGTCTTCTTGAAGTACTTCCTGATCCCTAGTCGAGTTGATTTTTGTGTGCCAAGGTGTCGTCTGCAAACAGACGAGCAATAGACGACAAACTGGTAGGGAGGTCGTTTATATATAACAGAAACAGGGTGGGGCCTAGAACAGATCCCTGCGGCACTCCTGAATCTACTGGTACAAAACTTGAAATTGAGCCTTCCACTACTACCGCTTGCCGGCGGTCAGTGAGGAAGCTCTGGATCCAAGTCTGCAGCGACCCTGTGATGCCGTAGTAGTTTAACTTGTGGATGAGTAGGGAGTGGCAAACTTTGTCAAATGCCTTGCTAAAGTCCATTATCAGGGCATCTGTTTGTCTCCCCTGTTCAAGGTCAACAGACAAGTCATCCACAAGTCCGAGTAACTGGCTTTCACAGGAATGGCGGCGTCTGAACCCATGCTGCTCTTTACATATGATTTCATTTTCTTCTACATAAGACATAATCGTACTAGTAACAATATGCTCCATTATCTTACATGGAATACTGGTAAGGGAAATTGGCCTGTAATTCTCAGGACGATAGCGTTCCCCTTTCTTATAGACTGGGGTAACATTATAGGACATCAAAGTTGGCACGGGCTAAATGAGATCTGAATAAGGTTAAGGTTTGGAGAAAAATCCTCTATTCGGAACCTGTGTGTTCGTAAAACCCGTGTCTGTAAGATGTAAAGTGTATTGTTAAGATAAAATACTCCGTTTTTGGGGTAACCTGTGTGTTTGGAAAAGCCGTGTATTTAAGATGTTAAGTTTAAGTTTTTTCTCTCAAAACCTGTTTGCTTGTAAAATATACTCCTTTTTTTGGTAACCTTTTTAAAAAAAAAAACCCTTGCCTGTAATATTAAAAGTCTAACGTTTTGTTGGAATCCTCCGTTTTTTTCTCGAAACTTTTTTTTGTGTGAAATCAGTGAGGCCGCGTAGCACAGTGGTAGTGTATTCGGCCCGTGACCGAGAGGTCGCCGGTTCGAATCCGCCTGCCGTGTTGCCGGTCTTGTGCCCTTGGGAAAGGCACTTTACACGACTTTCCTCACTTTACTCAAGTGAAAATGATTCGTCCATCGGATAGGACGTTAAATGGAGGTCCCGTGTTTGGGGAGAGCCACACCCCGGGCACGTAAAAGAACCCGCCACATGTGCGATGGTGCGATGTGAGCGGATCAAACCATTCCGTCCAAAATGGGGTAGGGAATTTCCCGAGCAGCCTCGTAACCCCTGCTTTGCCTATTGAGTCAGTGAAGTCAAGCTTGCTTAAGCTTGATGTTTCTGACTTAGGGAGAAAAGATGCTGCTACAGTTATCGCTATGGGCCGCTCTTCATCACCATGATTGTAATATCAGGCCCTACGAACCTGATTTAGGAAACAAATCCGTGTCGGTAAGATATATATTGCAAGGTTTAAAGAAAATAGTTTGCTTTTTTTCTTAAAGCCGGACGTGTTTGCAAATGTCGTGTCTGTAAGATGGAAAGTATAACGTTTTTTTTAAAGTCCTCCGTATTTCTCTTGATCCTGTGTGTTTGTCATAGCCGTGTCTGTAAGATTAAATTTGCTTTGTTTAAACAAAATCCTCCGGGTTTTTTTTCGGAACCTTTGTGTAGATTAAAGCCATGTCTGTGAGATGTGAAGTGCAAGGTATGGAAAATATTCTCTGTTTTTCTCTCGAAACCTGTGAGTTGGTAAAAGCTGTGTCTATAAGATGTTAAATTTAAGGTTTGGAAAAAATCCTCCTTTTATCTCAGAACTTGTATTTGTAATAGACGTGATCGTAAGATTAAAAGAGAAAAGTATGAATAAAATTCTCATTTTTTCAAAGGGGAACCTGTGTGTTTGTAAAAGCCGTCTCTGTACGAACTAAAAGTGTAATGTTTAGAAAAATTCCTCCGTTTTTGTCTCGGAACATGTGTGTTTGTAATAGCCGTGTCGGAAGTGTAAGGTTTGGAAAAAATCCTCTGAATTTCTCTCGGAACCTGTGTGTCTGTGAAGAATAAGACGTTTAACGTTACGTTGACGCAAAATGACGTATTTGTGTCGTCATCAATTTAATTAAACTGGCCGGACGCATGAAAAAGGGTATTCTCATAAAACTTCAAGTAATGCTACAAAAAATGTAACAACAAGTGCAGATAACAGAATAATAATGTTTATTACGCCTTGCGTTGCCAATAGCAAAATCATTGACGTCATAATCACAAAGGGCAACGGAAATAGGCTAAATTTCTGGGCAGATTTCTGATGAAAAAACACCAGGTAGTTACAAATTTTAAGGGATAATTAGCTTGTTATTCATGATCTGGCCATACGGTCCGCCATCTTGGATATTGGGCTGATGACGTCATCAAATTAGCATAATTTATGCATATATAATTATGAAAGATATGCTCAATGATATAAGATTTTATTTATATAACCAAATAGCAGTAATATAGCAAATAAATGTGACAAATATATTGCTAGAACCAAAAAAGTGATTTTTGGCAAAACTGCCTGTCAACAAACGGTTGCCATGGCAACAAGAAAACATGGAAAATTTGTCAAAGTTTGTAAAATTGTTTGCAACAATATTTTAGGACAACTCATTAAATTTCGTGGCTCTAGCATAAGCCGTTCTGGCGTTATTGGACATCAAAGTTGCCGCGGGCCTCAAAGCCACCCCCCCGTTTACCATATCCAGACTGGGGGGGGGGGGGCTAAAAGTGCCCGCGACAACTGTGACCTCCTTTATATCCCAGACGGCTTGTGCTAGAACATCCAAACTTGGTGAGTTTTCCTAAAATATTGTTGGCATCATTTTAAAACAAATTGGGTAAGTTTATGATTTTTCGTGTTGCCATGGGAACGGGTTTCTGAAAGGCAAATTTTACAAAAATCACTAACTTTGGTTGAAACAATGGGAATTTAAGATTTTAACGGTATAACAACTCAGATTTCATCACTGCGTGGTATTTTTTACAGAAAACATTCATATGAACAGAAGTCTAATAACACTTAAATATTAATAAGAAACCATTATTGGTAACGTTTTGATTGAGATATCTAGGTATTATGGGAATTCCCCGTCTTAGCCAAAAATATCAATTAATGACGTCCTAATTACATCATATTACGTCATAATGATATAAAAAATTTTAAAAGTGCAAATTTGGTGATCGTACAGTAAGCCGTTTTGAAAATAGGAAGGGGGGTCGAATGACCCCCCCCCCCCCCCCCCCAGGCCAGGGAAGGCCCAAAAAGCCTAGTCTGGATAGGGTTAAGTTAGTATTCCACATACATTGCTTCGTTAGTATAAGAGAAATATTTCGACATGTTAAGGTGTTGCTAATTCCACCTCATTATCATAATTTATGCAAAAGATCAGAAGGACCATCTTTTGCACTAAACCTATTCTGACCAGAGAGGGGAATTTTGAGGCCCTCAGCAGCCTTTATGTCGCATAACTCATGAACGGCTAATGCTAAAGCTACGAAACTTGGTAATATATCGCAAAATATTGTTAGAAAAATTTTTTGTCAATAAAGTAAATTCATCATTATTTGGGGTTGCCATGGCAACGGAATTATGACAGGCATATTTTTGCCAAAATTTGCCAATTTCGATTTAACAAGGTTTTCTTGGTAAACAATGCTTGTTTTCTTACAACAATAAAATTCTATGAAATTCAATGCTATTTTCATGATTCAAAATTTATAATTTATGCTAATTTCATGAAGTCATTAGTCAAAATCCAAGATGGCCGTCCCTATTAGCTAAATGACGTCACAATGTCGTCATATTATATGGTGATGACACACAAGTTTTTATGAGGATTTAGTTTTACATGTTTGATATATTCTGAAAGTTTGGTGGTGATACGATAAGTAGTTAGGGAGTTAGACCCAAAAGTTTCTTTCAAAAGCTGCACTTTTTTGCTGGGGTTCTGACGGACTGATCACGGACTTTCTTGATAGCTTCCACAGCATTGTACCAATCTTCATAAAAACTTAGGAGAAGGTATAAAATATATTGGGTGACAAAGTCACGGAAGGAATTTTTGTTCAGATAAAAAATGTTCAAATGGTACTTCAAAATTTACGCCTGGGGTCCAAATGGACCCCGCTCTGGTGTTTGAGGGATAATTAAGAAAACATCCATTAACCATTCAGAAAAATAATGGCAAAATAAACACACTTCAGGGGAAGGCAGGGGAGATGGGTATGGGGGTAGTATCATATCATGTATTGATATATTTACATTTCTATGATACCGTAGTTTTTTTTTTTCATAAATGTTGCAAACGGCTTTTACATTGGAATAACCGATCTTTAATGATGATTCCATCATTCTCAGGTACATATGCCACATGTTTAAAAATGATTGTGGACTGCAACTATATTTCCATTTTCTTTATGCAAAAAAACTCATTATTCGCAACATAAATGACTAATCATGTAAAGCATTACCGGACTTACAGCGACTTATACCCAGCCAATCTATCGTGGCAAAACAGAAAACATAACCTTGTTTTGGTTGCAATAAATATGTTTAGAAATTGGAATGCAGATATAGTCAGATGTTTAAATGTCTTATCCCCAGGAATAAGATGCCCGGCGGAAGAATAGAGCAAATGGAGCCAAAGTTTACCCTGGAGCAGTTTAACCTGCTGACACGTTTGGTGTCCATTGGTGAGAGACTTCAGCAGGCCGGCCTGCCGTGGGACAACATGTTCAAAACCATCCGCATGATGCAGCAGAGCTGTCATTTAGGGTACATTTGTCATTACGTCTTAGAAATTCTAGTCTATGTTCAGATTAAAGGTTATTACCCATTACTGGTATTTTAATTAACTGATTTCTTTATACTTACTTTTAACTCTCAAGCACCCGACCTTTTTTGCTACTTAAATGACCCCAATATGATCGTACAATAAAATCTCATTTGTACTTCTTATCGGTGATCATTGTACATACATTGTTTTGGCAATGTAAGAGGAATATTTTGATATGTTGAGGTGTTCCTAAGTCCAGCTCATTATCATAATTTATGAAAACGATCAGAAGGACCACGTTTTGCACTAACCGTATTCTGACCAGGGAGGAGAATTTTGAGGCCTTAGGCAACTTTTCTGTCGCATAGCTCATGAACATTAAGCACTACAGCTACTAAACTTGGTAATTTATCACAAAATGTTGCTACCAAAAGTACAATAAAGTAAGTCAATAAAGTAAATTTATTTTATTTGTGTTGCCACGCAACGAAATTCTGACAGGTATAATTTTGCCAAAACTTGGCAATTTCGATTTAAACAAACAAGGTTCTCTCATTAAGCTACACTTGTTTTCTCATATCAAATTAATCCTATAAAATTTTATGGAACTTTAATGATTCAAAAGTTACGATTTATGCTAATTTTATGACAGCATAGGTCAAAATCCAATATGGCCACCCTTTTTCGCGAAATGACGTTATAATGTAGTCACATGATATGATGATGACACAAAATTTATTGTGAGGATACAAGTTTAAGATTTATCATCATATCATGAAAATTTGGTGGTTATACGATTAGTAGTTAAGGGGTGGGTTTTAAAAGTTTTTTTTTAAACTGCATATCCATGGACTCCAGATGGATAAACACAGTCTTTTATTTATAGTTTCCATAGACTTTCAAGATACTGAGTGACAAATTCACTGGATGATTTTTTCTTCGGATAAAAAATGTTCAAATGGCAGCCAAAATTTTCTTCAGGGGTTTAAATGGACCCAACTCAGATGTTTGAGGGTTAAAAATGAAACTTGAATCGGGATACACTCACCATGCTAAAGCCTGGCTATATATGAGGTGTTAAGAGGAAAATCTAATTAATAAAAATGCAAATGTGTATATTTCCAAAATTGTAGACCTAATGGGTCGTATGATACAATAAAGCTAACAATGACACATTGACTTTACCACATGAAGATTAAAGCTCTGTGTTAACTTAAAAGTCCATCTGTATTGGTAGAAGTTATTATTGAACTAGTTGGACTTTAAAAATTTGCCCCACACAAATTTTTGACTATACAGCACCAGTCTTTCCATGACAAACGCTGGTGCTCTTTAGTTGAAAATTGGGGGGTGTCCAATTTTGTAGTGGATTTTACAGTCCAACAAGAAAGCCCTTTGTTGTTGCAGGGAGAAGTTACCTATGTGCGTCACTGAACCACCGATATTCACGCGTGAGCAGCTCATCCTGCTGACGCGTCAGTTGTCGGTTTATCAGAGTCTGCAGCAGACTGGTCTGTCAGAGGACAGCATCTTTCACATCATGCCCTACATGCAGCAACATATAACAACAAACATCGATATTGACGGTACATATCTGCAAGTCACGTTACTGTAACTTAATATTTTCTATGTTCGAAAGAAGGAAATGTTGCAAATATATATACATTCATTAACTTTATTTCATTTTGAATATTGGAAGATATGGGGTATAATTGATCGTATTGGTCGTTAAAAGTTAAATAAAGGCATCCTTGTCTACATACATGACGGAAAAAAAGTCTTCTAGGTTGAAAGGAAAAAATATTCTGGAAAATTTTTAACCCTTTTCAGACCGTCATTCTTGAGTCATTCGTCTGACCGGGAAGGGGGAGGGGTGCTTTTGAGGCCGCCCCATCTAACTCTTTTAACTCTTAAACACGACGTCAATATAAAAATATTGCCTGAATCATTAATTATGTTATTCCGCAAAAGACAATATAGATACAAGATCAATATTTTTTTTGTAAACTATTTGATGGATAACTGGTAAATCCGAACTTTAGGGGATAATAAGCTACATTACATTATGTATGTAGTTATCTTTTATCTGTTCGTTAAATCCGCCATCTTGGATTTTCGCCGAATATGTCACCAAACTAACATAAACAATCCGTATCTATTCATTTAACCCTATCCAGAATGGCCTTGGTATTTTCTTACAGAACACATTCATGTGAACGTTTTTAATCCGTTTTCACGGGGTTTTAGCGTTATTTGTTGAAAAATGTATCTTATGAAATTAAAGGATGATCATCCAAGATGATCATTTTGACGTCATTTTGACGTCGTTGCGTCGGGTTTAGACAACAGAAGTCTTATAACACTTACATATTTATAAGAAACCTTTATTGGTAACTTTTTCTTTGAAGTATTTAGGTATTACGGGAATTATATGTCATAATTATACAAAAAAATTAGGAATTATAAAACTCAATGAGTATATCACTGCCTGCAAATTTGGTGATCGTACAGTAAGCCGTTTGAAAATATGAATGCCCCAAAAGCCCAGTCTGGATAGGTTAAGAAAGCTAACGACGTTTGGTGGCTCTAGCTTAAGCCGTCCAGACAATATGCGACATGGAAGTTGGGGCGGGCCCCCCGGTCTAGATATGATTTATTATCATAGATGACTACTATGTGGGCTAACAGTGTCCGACAGACGAATAGAAAATGCCAACAACATACACACATCATACACAACCAGATAAAAATGTGCATGTCTAATTACCTCAAAAAGAAATTTAACCCTATTCAGACCGGGCTTTTGGGGTTATCCATGAACCGGCGGGGCGGCTTTCGCTGAATAGGGTTAAAAATCGTTTGTCTATCATCTTCTAAACTTTTTGAAACTCCACTAGAACTCCATCAAAATGGGAAAGAGTCAAAGGAGAAAAAAGCCGAGAAGGTAGATGGTGAGGTCATTCCCTGCGTAAAGACATCTCTGGAGCAAATCACAGATGAGAAGTTAATGACAGATGTGGACGAGTTAATGCGGTAATTATTTTCTTTCTTATTTTCTTTTCTCACGCCACCTTCTACATGTATCAGTGTTTTAATGGCGACGTATCGAATGTCCGGTAAGCACAAACATTGAGTTTTAGCCTAAATATCCGTGTGGTTATCAAGTTTTAAGGCCTCCCTCCCTGACACATGTACGTGACAGAAGTTTCTAACACAGGTCGGCCGGGTTGTGCGAGGGATGTCCACTTTCCCTGATAACCTCTTTCCGAGAGGAATGTCCCCTGGAAAGTCAAGGAGTGTCCCATTTTCTAGAGGAGGGAATATCCCCAAGCGATTGGTCGGGGTGATTTGGGTACTCTTGATAAGTGACATATCAATGGAAATATGTGTTACTTAAGAAGCGTTCGTAGAACTCAACCTCCGTGAAATGGATGAATGTGTGGTGGTTAGAGAGTGTTTTTATAGCTAGATATATGTTTTTATATTTCAGGGGCTAGCCTGATAGTATATGATACGTCCGATTGGCAAAAATTCCCGGAATTCTACAGGAATTTTCCCGCGCCTATGTAGTTGCATCATCCCTATGGAGTTTAATCATTTGGGTTGACAGATTGTCATGGTCCTTGGAATACAATAGCTTTTATCACGGGCTGTGAGAGAGCAAGTAAAATAGCTTTTGCAATACAATTTGCATAACATGAATAGCAGTATATAAATTTTAGCCTAAGCTACCTTTATGGCCCAAAAAAATGAAAATCCGTTGTTCCTGTTTTAAGTTATCTTCTTTGGATTGTTTTGACAAAAAAGCCCCACGCAGATAGACAAACACACAAACGCTAGTGCAAATATAAGCCATGACATATATTGAATTAACAAGTAAATACCATCTCTTTTAACAGTGTATATAAATCATTAGGAATATGCACATCGTGAAATTTTTTTAAAACAAATCATGTTACCGGTTTCTTTTTTAAAACACCGATGTATTGTCACAAATCTATAACAAGCAATGACGTACAAATGGTATGTTCTCTATCCAGGAAAATCGGTACAGCTATGACGGAGTTAAATGCCGAAATCAAGATTTTTCTCCGTATTCATAACATTAGTCAAGATACCGTGTCAAAACAAATCGGCACCAGCCAGAGTGTGGTGTCAGCGTTTCTTACACATGGTCGAGGGCTGAAACCGGTCAATAAAAGAGCTCTCTATACCTGGTACCTGAGGCAGAAGAGGAATGTGTCAGGGGTATCAGGTACTTCAGTTATCTTTATTCGAATAGAAGAACATTTCTCAATACGAGAAAAAGACAGTTACCACTGACGTACAGTTTAGAATGACAATACTTCTCTGTAAACATCCTATCGTATCATTATTGCCTTATTTCAATTCATTGTATTTAACCGTGGGATTCCGTACTGGTTTGATTTATGACTGTATCAATACTGGTAACTTGCTGGCTAATGTTAATCGAATTGTAAATTTTAACGAAAGTTGACTATTTCCTAAGGCTGCTTGTATACATGTATCTTTTAGATACCAATTGCAGTCAGCAAAGTACCATGAAGAGGACATTCGATTTGACAAATGATAGCCCTGCTCAATGCCTTGACCACAAGCAGCGCAGGGTCAGGGTAAAGTGGCCATCAGCAGCTACAATGATACTGGAGAGGTTCTTCCAAATGGATAAAAACCCCACCGAGAACCAGAGAGAGGAGATTGCACGTGTCTGTAATGACGAGTTACAAAAAGCAGGTATGGTGTTGCAAACTTATTTAAAAGACTTTCCTTAAACTGGAGGATTTCTGTCCAGGGAACAACCATAATCATAAACTAGTGCAGTTGCTCCCTGCTGTCCCCTGACAGGACTTTGGCACATTAATCGACTCTCCAGACCACATAAACTAATTAAAAACATGGAAAGTTAAACCTTGGCTGCAGGCAGAAACAATGACAACACATAACAGACAGTTATTTGCATATTACCCCTCAGGTCTGCTTGAAAAAAAATGAACTTTTACTAGTTTTAATTAAATGTTGTCAAGTAAGGTGGCCCAGTGAGTTCCAAGATGGCTGGATATTACATAGAGCAATATCCACCACTTCAGTTTTTATGGTAGAAAGATCAACTAACACACATTAACCAGATTTTCCATTATTTTGAATTCAGTGTTATGTTGTTCTTTATCATTGTCTAAGCAAGGGCTGAATTTCAAAAATACCAATATCCTTTGTAAAAGCTATCTATTCTCATGCAGATAAGCGCTGCTACTACCAACTGTTATAATAATCAAACAAACTCAAACAAAGACACTGTTTGGCCAAAAAAAGGAAAAGGTTTAAACACCCAAACAGCATTACTTAAACAACTAAAATAGCCTTCATAAACTTAAAAAAGTACTTGGTGGAGAAAGGGGGCTAGTGGGTGGTGAGAGGACGAGCAAAAGAAATCGTGCAATCCGTTGGACAACAGGATCTCTCGAGTGATGACAAATTACGTGGTCAGGGTCAAAGTGCATCCGGGCCGAACAAAACCAATAACAGTTTGTGATGAATTGATAAAAATTACAAGCTGAACATGTAGTATCGTAAATAACGGATTTCAGCTTTTTTATCATACAAAAAGCCCTAGTTGCAAGGGGTTTATCACTTACATTGCTTTTTACTCACAGTTGTGTTCCTAGAAATATGGAGAACGTGTATAAAAAGTGGCATAAAAACTGAAGTTTGTTTCTTTTGAAGTTTGCTATAGAATAATTCACACCACAACAACAAAAGTAACAAGGTGTTAAAACAATAAATTCAACTTATTAGCATGTATGATAGAAATTTATATCAGATATTTCATGTTTGTTTGTACAGGTGAAGAGTACCCTCATGACCAGCTGATGACATCGGCTCAAGTCCAGACATGGTTCATGGATAGGTGGTTTCAGGATATAACAAAACACCAACGAAGTTAGCTTTGCGGAAATAGGTTTCTCAAAGATATCAAAAAATCGTACACTACCAGATTTAACTAATCTCGACTGGAATACCTGGGGCCGGGGGGGGGGGGGTGACTTTTGTCCCTTCGTAATTTCAAAACGGCTTGGGTTACAATGATAAAAATTTGGAAGGGGCAATGTACTAGCAAAGCTTTATGTTTTCTGTAATGTTGGTAGCGTTCTGACGTAATATGACGTAGTAATACGTGATTATGACGTCATAGTATCATATGTTTGACTTAAACCGTCTATATATAGAATTTCCGCTTTACGCTACCTAATTAGTATGTAGGTCTGCCAAGTCTTTTGTTGCCAATGTCGACGACACTGAGGCATATATAACGTCATAAAATTACGTCATTTTTTTTCTTGGAATTGATGCCAACAAAATTTAAGGAAAAGTCACCAAGTTTCGCAGTTCTAGCACACGTCGTTCGACAGTCATACGACGTCAAAGTTGGTGCTGGAACTTTACCCCCCCCCCCCCCCGCAACTAGATAGGGTTAATAAGTAAATAACAGTCGTCCTATCATTTCGCCTCTTATTTCAATAATGGGTTTTTATCAGACAATAAAGATATAAAATGAATTACTCGATCGTAGACCTTGCATTATGAGTTGAGGTTCAGTTGCAAAAGGTAAACAAGGACTGAGAGTAAACCTAGGAGTATGTTCATTGCATGGTCTTTAATGTCGAGTTGTATTATTCAAACACATGCTTTCATTTTAAACCTTAAACCAACGTATGGGGTCAATACAGACGAATATAAATGTATGTCATTGTGACATTTCTAGTTGAAAACAAAAATTCCTCGCATAGTTTGTTTGTATATATGTCTTATAAGTTTGCATACGTTTTACCGAGAAAGGCTCATTGTTGATTAAATTATCCTGGGAAGTTTATCCATTGTCCAGCGGAGTCAAAACTGACCAGGGGAAAATGTGATTTTTTTTTTCAAACAAAATTTCGAGACCAACACCTTGACTACTTATCGTATGACTTTGTTTTCAGACAATGAAGTACTTCCAAACAAAATATAGGTAACAACTGTTGTGTTATTGTCAGGTCATATGACGATATTATGATCGATGACGTCATCAAATTGAAATAAACTATGAAAAATGATGCATGAAATTTACGTTGAATTTTATAATATGTCATAAAAAGTGTCTTTGCCTAGAAAACCCTAAAACTTTATTGTTTATACCTAGATTGTTATACCAAAGACGCCTGTTCGAATTTCGTTGCCATGGCAACATGAAAAAAGGATGAGCTTACTTTATCTAATTGCTATCAACATTTTCTGATAAGATACTAAGTTTTGTGGCCCTAGCCTCAGCCATTCAGGAGCTCTGTGATATAAAACCTCCCCCGTCTTCACTTTAAATTTGGTCCTTATGCTCTTTTGCATAAATGGTGATAATGACCTGCCATTATTTACACCTAATCATGTCAAAACCTCCCACATAGATTGATGAAATTATACATATATACATATTACAAAAAGATTCACAAAATATGTATTTTTCCAATCGTTATGGAGTCAGTTTTGACCCCGTTTGGTAAAATTAGTCGTAAAAAACTACGGTGGTTTGAGGGTTAAACATTTTAAGAATTTGTACTTTCTTGCTACCTGTCACTTTACTTCAGTTCCCCAAAACCCCCTTACGGTTTTTATTTCACAACATTCTATAATATGCATTTCTCCTTTAAAAAAATATTGTTTTCCCTTCGTTTAAAGATTAGATTAAACGATTAGATTGTGACTGAAGGGTAACCTCCGTCCACAAAGTATTGTGAACGGTTTATGCAATGAGTGTTCCCTCAAATATCTCTATTTTCCGTTTGCAACATTCGTATGTGGTTTGGCACGTCGTCTGTACTCAGTTGCGAAATGATGCACGTTCCTTTCTTTTCGCGTTTGATATTGTTATAATCGATGTAATAATTTCAGACATCACCCCTACGCCCTCCGGAATAATGGTCCAGGTCTTCATTATGAAGCCTGTGGTGATTGAATATCGTCAAGCAGATGTTGTCCTCGTCGACAGCTGTGCCATCTCTCCCACCCGGGTTTGTTTGCGCCGGCGGGCAGAAGGGGAATTTTCATTGAGGGGGGTTATATGTACTTGCATTAAATAAAAAAATAATTGGTCTAGAGTATATTTTCTATTTTTGGACTCGGAGGAGCGTGAGCTACATGTTGGTTGTGTGGTGTTTTGGTGGGTTCGTGATTGCTACTTGCCTCGCTTACAGTGAGTAACATAGTAACAGAGGTCTTTTGATCACATTTACATGTAATACTCATGAGTATTCTTTTTGCGGGGATCCATTCTTTTGAACATTTGATTTTTTGTGAATGCAAAAAATTAGCATATATATGTATTTGTACATGGTGATGTATAACTTTAACTCATATATATTTATCATTGTAGACTGAGGAATTTTTTAAAATATACGTTTTTTGTTAAAGAAAACCTATATGATTTTAATTATTGTTATTTTTAATGCGTCACCTGTTCCCTACTCTATGTACTGGGTGTATTAAAGTTTTTACAGAAACACGGGAATTACAGACTTTTTGTTATTCAATATGTACGGTAAATCTGTACATGCATAAATAAATTTTAATTAAAATCTTCTCTGTGTAAGCAAGTTGCTTTAAAAATTACAAGAACCTTTTGTTTCATAATCTAAAACTTATTTTTTGTCCTTATGTTATGATCTGCCCCTGCTACCTACAAATGCCTGAAAATGGTATGTCAAAGAGTCGTATGGGGTCGAACAAACCATAAGTTTGTTCGAAAAACTCTTACGAAGACGAAATTAAGTTAATTGCAAAAGATTTAAAAAAAAACTGTAGAGCAAATAAAAGCTTCAAGGAGGCCCCAAACCGAGCAATTTAACCTAGAATTACACCACCATATTTTTCTATATTGATATAGACAAAATATTTAAACATTTGACAAATCTGAAGCTCATTATTACGTAACAAGACATAATAATAATGTCTTGAATTTGACTATATTGGCTGTAACCATAAAAGAGGTATTCCAAGAAAACTTTAAGGCATGCTCCAAAAATATAACAGCAAGTGCAAATATCAGAATAATAATGTCTGTGACGACTTTTGTTGCCAATAGTGACATCATTGACGTCAATATATATAACGTCATAAAGTAACGACAACACAAAGAATAAGCTTAACCTTGGATAAGGACCCTGGATAAGGACCCTGGATAAGAACCCCACATAAGGACCCTGGATATCGACCCTGGATAAGGACGCTGGATAAGAACCCTACGTAAGGACCATGGATAAGGAACCTGGATAAGGACCCTGGTTAAGGACCCTGGATAAGAACCCCACATAATGACCCTGGATAAGGACCTTGGATAAGGACCCTGGCTAAGAACCCTACTCTCCAAGCAGAGGTTTAGGCTCCGGCTGTTTTTTAACGTTTGTTTAGTCGTTTTTATCGGGCTTTCTATTTTGTCATTTTTTTCCGTTTTGTCCGGCCTAACCTCGTCTCCAGGACCAGACAATATTCCAGCAGAACTGATACAGGCTGGAGGAGAAGACATGATCACAGCTCTCACCTCCATTTGCAATGCTATCTGGAAATCAGGGGAATGGCCAACCCCATGGACACGCTCCCTGATCATTACCTTACCAAAGAAGGGGAACTTGCAAATGTGTCAGAACTATCGTACTATAAGTCTGATAAGTCACCCTAGCAAAGTTATGCTGCGAACCATCCTAAACAGACTGAAACCAGTAGCGGAAACCATTATCAAAGAGGAACAGGCAGGTTTTAGACCGGGCAGAAGCACAACTGAACAAATCTTCAACTTAAGAATAATATGTGAAAAACACCTGCAACACCAGAAAGACCTATATCATGTATTTATAGATTTTAAGAAGGCTTTCGACCGCGTGTGGCAGAAGGCACTATGTTCAACAATGAGGAAATATAACATAAATCGCAACCTGGTTAGGACAATCGAAAACCTGTACAACAAGGCAACAAGTGCAGTCCTCCTAAATGGTAGCACTGGAAGATGGTTTCGGACAACAGTTGGTGTGCGGCAGGGTTGCCTTTTGTCCCCCACACTGTTTAATATCTTCTTAGAAAGAATTATGGACGATGCGTTAGAGGACTTTGAAGGCACTGTTACCATAGGCGGCAGACAGGTGACAAACTTACGTTTCGCCGACGACATTGATGGGTTAGCTGGGGAAGAGAGCGAGTTAATAGAATTGGTAGACCGTTTGGACAATGCAGCCACAGCCTTTGGCATGGAAATCAGTTGTGAAAAGACCAAAATAATGACAAACAATACTCATGGTTTCAATGCCACAATCAAACTTGGTGAAACAAGGCTAGAGAATGTTGCAAAATTCAAATATTTAGGTTCAATCATATCTGACGAAGGATCCCGTCCAGAAATCTTAGCAAGGTCTGCGCAGACAGTAGCCGCACTAGCTAGGCTCAACACCATATGGAAGGATAAGAACATATGCCTAAGATCCAAAATTAATCTTATGCGTGCCCTAACTCTGTCAATTTACCTGTACGGATGTGAGACCTGGACATTGACGACCGAGTTACAGCATAGAATCCTCTCAATGCAAATGAGATGCTACAGGAAAATTCTGGGGAT